>NW_006799941.1:2882583-3012036 GCF_000485575.1 Poecilia formosa
CTATTTCTTCACTCAGAGCACAAGAAATACATGTCTGTGAATAAATGTATGTATTGTTTGCAGTATTTTGAGATTGTAAATATTAGCATTTAAATGTCGATTGTGATAATAGGATTTTATTACTGATAAATGCATATTTATATTATATTTATATGTATGCATATTCACTGAAATAATGGCATGGAAGCTAATACATAGCATCAGAACTATTAAGGTAGAATGAGTAAAGTAATTTACAGATGTGCTGCGAGTGGCATGTCTGCTGAGCAGCTGGCAGCAGGAGGATGGATTCCTCAGCAGAAAGCCAGACAAATTCACTCATGTCTGTCACGATCCGTGTTTTTGTGTTTATTTTTGAGTTTTCTGTGTTCAGTCCTGTTTCCCTGAGTCTCTGTCCAGTCCTCCCCGTTGATTGCTCCCCAGGTGTGTCTCATTCCCTTGATTACCCCGTGTGTATTTAAACCCTCCTGTTGTCTGTGTTCCTCGTCGGGTCCTTGTCGTCGTCGTCATTCGTCACTCGCCAGTAGAACTGTAAAGTCCTGGTTTGTAGTTGTTCCGTCTAGTCCGTATTGTCAGTTGCTACCGGTATTTAGCTGCGTGCTTGTTCCTGCCGTGCTGCCTGCCTTGGACTGTTTGTGTGCTTTGTTATTATTAAATCACCATCAACAACCCCACTTCATGACAATGTCTTATACTTGGGTCACTGTATGCAGAGTAGAACAAAAAAAAAAGAATAATATTCTGCACAATAAGCACATTTTCTAACATAATATTTAGAAGGTATATCCTATATTTTCTATTCAATCTAAGCATCAAATCAAAATACATAAATGACAGTTTTAACAGTTATAAACGCAATGATAAATGTGTTGAATTATTTTCTGATAAGAACAAATATTAAAATACAAACTATTAGTTTTACAATTTGCGATATATATTTTTTTTTTACGTTTTGAAAATCAGATTCTGGCACATTCACTCGGCAAACATCCATAAGCAGCTTTATGCAGCAGGTTTTATTTTGAATTTTTAAATAAAACTCAGGTGGAAGTTTGTACAAGTAAGATTTGTTTTGCTATTCCCTTATTTCAAGTTGAATTCAAAACTACCACTCCAATGAAACATCATGGAACCCTTCACATAAACACATTTGCATGAAAAGAAATGCAGATCAATTGAAATCAGGAGGTCAGCAGCCAGAATAAACCAGAACTGGGCATTGCTCATTGCTCATTTCTTGGAACTAATCAGTGGCAGCTGATTCACAAGCCGGGAGACTAGATGAAGTGCACAAAGTATAAAAAAAAATAAAAAAATAAAAAAAAGAACTCATCCCAGACAATCTAATAAAGACACCAGGATGCACAGTTCTGCCCTTGCAATTACTCCCATTTAAGGATGTCCTTTCATGGGTGCATTGTTCTCTTGGACATTTGATTGGGACGGTCTTGGTTACTGCTTTGTACTGCAGCAGTGGCCCTTTGCTATGGTGGGGTCAGGTTCCAGCTGAGGCTCAGCAGAGAGGAGCCCTCACAGTAAAGCCGTCCCTCTGACGGCCATCTCAATACGAAGGGAGTAACTGCTGTACACTAGTACAAAAGTTAAGTACTTCCAAATTTTTACATCTTACACAGTTTTATCGTTTTTTGTTGTTTTCTTTTTTAAATCACTCTTCTTGTAAATGGTTACTTAATAATTTTGTAAACATAAGGTTGTTTATTTGAAGCAGAATTGTACAAAACAGGAAACTTACTAAGAGGTGTTTGAAATGAGCAGATCTGAAATTAAAACTTAACAAGACACAATGAATGAAATAAAGTGATGAAAGTTTAAATTATATATGCAACTTAATATCTCATGAATGGTTCGTGCATATCCATTTAGTTGTGAATTCAAACCTTGGCTCAAACGCAGGTAAGCAAGCGGAGCAGGAGTTTGCCAGGCTGCAGAGTGTGCTCTCCACCTTACTTTCCCTAGTTGGTTTGGACAACGATATGGAGCTAATTCGCATCTGTTGTTGGTTCACAGCTAAGATGGACACACTCAGTGATTAAAAAAAGCTAATTCACAACTATGCATAAACCCTATTAATGATAACTTGATCAATCGGTTACCTGCCAAATCAAAATGTAATAACTCCAATAGATCAGCTAATCTGGTCTATTGTTCTACAGACAAAACAGATCAGCTCAAAAACAGCTGACAATTTAATTAATACTACCGACCTGAAAGTTTATCAAGTAATAATAAAAAAAATAAAATAAAATAAAATTAAAAAAATATATTTTTCTTGGAGTATTTTCAGTCCCTTAAATCTTCTCCACAGATGAGAAGCATTGCAGATCTTAGATTAATATCACTCTTACTATTCATACACCCTGACTGCACAGATGAGACGTGTGATGCCTCAAGTGGCCAAAGACAGTCGAAGCATTTCTACGAAAGGAAAATGTGATGGGGGCCATTTTCATTAGATCTTGGATCTATTTCACTACTGGGATAAACGCATTCAGTCACTAAGAGATTAATTGGTCCGTGACTTTATAAGCACAATATTCCTGAGTGAATTATTGAATACTTTTCAGCTCCCATTACTTTAGTGATAATCTCAGCCCACTACTGCACTTCAGAGCAATCGTTTGTATGAAGTGATGACTGCATATTTATATCAAGCATGGATCTGCAGCTCTACAAATGAAAGTGTGCTCTAGTGAGAGCTAAAGGCCACAAGTCGTGCAGCTGTAGTCTTACAGAGGATGTGTGGATGCCGGGATGAAAAACGAGCAAACGTTAACGAAGCCAGAACACGTGGAGGGATAAGTTCACCAATAACCAACTGAAGTATGAATAAAACCTCGTCTGTGGCCCTAACCTACAAAGGTAACCCTCTTTTTAAATGAGTTTTATTCAATTCGGATTAATGCAACAGAGAGAAGAAAAGACAACTAAAACGTTTTGGTGACATCAGAAAATTGTCTTCTCACAAGGATAATTACAACTAGACACAATTAGCTGTGAATACATTAAAATGTTAAAATGTCATTGTTGTTTGCTTCTGTTTTTAAATGAAAAGCAATCTTCAGCTTTCCACCTTGAGGCTTTAATCGCATCTCTCTGTTGGGTGACCTTCTTTTGTAGCTGCGGACAAAAAGACTTTGTTCTCCGTCAGATCAAAGCCCAATTTGGATTTGTAAGTGTCAGATTTGACTGGAGGAGAATGAATAAGGAGATTCTTTCCAGAGTTGAATTGAGAAGAATAATTTTACATTTTTGGAAATATGCTAATCCTCCTTTGAATGGAGACTTAGATTGATACCTCTCTGCGTCGGTGCGCCGTAGAGGAAGCTGTTGAAAAGGAAAGAAAATAGATTTGCAACCCATTAAATAACTAACTGTAAGACATTTGACTATATGCTTCGAAAGTGAAGAAAATACCAGTTTTATTCTTCAGTGAGAAACTTGGACAGTTTCATGTTTTTAAACGGGTGTTGGAAAGTATTTGCTGCATGAGTAGTCAGCGTGTTATCAGCAGCAGGCAGTAGTCAGAGCGCTGTCGGTTCGGAAAATGAGGAAAAATCCAAGTTGGGGAAGAAAGCACCACCAGGAACGGCAGCAACAGGATAACTTATGTATCACACAACCTCCACAGTTACAGAAAGGTTAGACCAATTCAGAGCTTTTAGCACATTGTCAGAAAAGGACTCAGTTTGTCACCACTTTGTTCTCTGAAGAAAGTGTTGCTACGTGTCACTGGTTGCATGCTGGGTTCGAAGCGTGTCTCGCCACTGATCAGTTGTAGCTGAAATTTCACATGATCTACTCCCCAAATAATAAAAGTTGGAAAAAGACTTCAGAAAAAAAAAATAAATAAAAATCAGCCCACTGATTGATCGTTCTGTGTACAGTTTTTTTTTTTTTTTTATTTGTTTATTTTTCAAAGTGTCCGTAGATTACATTTGGTGTCAGCTGGTGCTATTGAAATAAAGCTGATTTGATGAGATGTCAAATGTGATTTAATTTGGTGGAAATAAACAGCTTCATATCAACAGAAGCCACAAAGAGACTGGCATTAAAGCATTTTATTACAGCTGTCAGTGACAGTTTGAATTATGTTTTTTTCTTTAATCATTAGCAGATTGAAGATTTAGACATTTTTTATTTATTTATTTATTTTAAAGAGACACTGTTTTGACTGGGAATCTTTTACTGTATGTTGCAGAATAACAAAACAGGAATCTCCAAGTGTGACAAATTTGCTGTTCTGATACACAATACTGTAGATAGTTGTTTTGATAAATACTGAATTATTTATGCCAATAAATCTGCGTTTATTGCCATAAATATAAATTAACGGTCTTTACAGATTGCACTTCTGCTGCAGGTCCTGAATCTAGTCCCTGTTTGTTATATCTCTGTTATTTGTAAACTATTTTTTTTTGTGTTTGAGTTCTAATTAATCAAATTCAAAGCACTCTGAAAGTCAGATAAAATAAAAATACAAAGTCTAAATATATAAATGTCAGAGATTTGCATATAACATTTTAACTGTATACGTCAAATGCACCTCTAGCATGTCAGAAAATTCAATATTGCTCCTCTAAGTCAAACCTAGTATTATAAACTCAACACCTGATTAGTGATTCATGTTTGGCTGCGCTACTGATGGCACCCTTCCTCCTTGATGAGGGAATCTCTGGATGAGAGTTTGTTTATGATTCACTCAGACATTAATACAGACCAGGGCTGTATTTGAGCAGGGCTGTAATTGCTCAGATAAATGTTCAGGTACGATTAGAACTTACTTTATTTGTAATTATCACATAAAATGGCGCCGTGTGCAAATAACCAAGGCATTTACAGGCAAGAAGAAGAAAAGAAGGTCAAAGTTTTTCTCTCGGTAATGCCCATTATACTGCCACTGTCTACATGTTTACTCTGGAAGCTGTTCTGCCATTGTGTGTTTGGCTGTTTGGCATTAAAGCTAAATTTAACAAATGTTGTCTAATTAGTAATTTAATTTAATATACAATGGAAAAGACAGCACTGGCTTTAGGTTTCTCAACAAAAAAAGGCACAACAATAAATAAAGCTTTCCTGATTGCACACGCCTCCTGATTTAACTTTTTATTTTAATCTTTTCTGACAGGATATTGAATATATTGTAAACAAGTAATCTGAGAAGGATCCCTTGATTCAAGAAGCTGAAAAGGGAGACTCTTCCAGATTTTAGGTGTTTACGGACAGAAATAATTAAATTAAATCAATGAAGAGATGTTGACACATCTTTTAAAAAAACAAACCATTGGAGATGTTTTTCCAGAGAAGAAAAAGTTGCTGAAAAAATAATGAGCTGGACACCACCAGTTCAGATCAAACTGGTGCCATCTGTCTAATTAAGAAAATGTTTTGGTTAAATGTTTGCAACACACATCCCTGAGCATGATGTCGTCTCTTACTGAAGCTCTGCTGCTTTAGAGTAGTCTCATCTCAATTTGTTCTCATTTTTCCCCCTTCAATCACTCCGTTGCACATTATGTAGAATCAGTCTGAGGATTTAGGTTTCCTCATAAACACATCAAAGTACTGTTCTGTGACCGGTCAACGCATGCCAGATGAAGTTAATCTGTCATAATGTAAACAGACACATGGCAAAAGAAGCAACTTTAACCTAAAGCATCCTGATGATATAGGTACAGAACAGGTGGATATAAATGAATTCACTTGAAGGTAACGAAATGGTCAGTTTGAGATGTTGACAAGATGCTTAGCCCTGAAAACATTTGCACTTACAAAGTATATTTTCCTTAATTTTATTGTTTCATTTCGTTTATCTTAAGAGGTTCTACTTAGACTCACATTTCAGCTCTTTAAATCACTTTAAGAACTTTCTTCAGTAAGTTACCTGTCTTTCCAATTCTGCTTCAAATAAAGAAGTTTATGTTGACCAGATTGTAAATAAATAATTTACAAGTCAATACTGCCTTTATAGAGAGTGATTTACAAATAAAGTTAAATTGTAAACCTGCAATGTTAAGCGCAATGCCTGTTAAAAATTTAGGTTCTCCTGACTTTTGTGGTGATGTGCTTCATAAAAACAGTTGATTGAAGCAGCGCCACCAGTGCAAAACGGTATTCTGCAGGCCTGTTTCCTCCATGTCATATTTCATTGATGCAGCAATTTATGAAAAAGGGATTAAAAAACCCAATAAATATGAAGTACATGAACATACAATTCAGTGGATCAAAATTTCTGTGTTTAAATCCCTTATTATTTGTTCTGATGCAAGGCTTTTATTTTCAAAGAAACTGATTATAGAGTATTTATTGACTGTATACCATAATTATCAAAATGAAACAAGCTCTTTTAATATACCCCCCATGCATTTTAGTAAATGAGTTTCATTTCCTTGAATTCTTGAAATAAATCAACTTTGATTAAATTCTAATTCATTAAGAGGCACCTGTAATCTCACCAGATTTTCACCGAATCAAGAACAGGTGCCTTTTGACAGCAGAGTTAATAAATGGAAGAAGCTATTTCTACAGCTTTAATGAAACTAACATGCAGAAAAACAGAGAAAGAGAGAGAGAGAGAGAGAGAGAGAGAGGGAAAGCAACACACACATGCAAACAGAGGCTCTAATTAAACTTTATCAGTGAGGCGAAAAGAGAACAGCTGTCTTCTTCTTCAACATAAACACAAGTATCTCTCACATGCTTAAAGAAACAGAGGAAACATATTTCATCTTCCTCCTCCCAAAGCAAACAAATTCTCACCGTGCTCTGTGCAACACAAGCCTACGTTAGCTAGATTATTCGTCAGTTTCTTCCAACACCCCCAGAGAAAAGATGGCTGAGGCATCCGCATTACAGATGGTACCTAAAAAATGTTTGTGACCTCAAGTCTCTGCTTTGAGTCTACAAACTAACCTCTCATAATCTGTAAGTGCGTTCTGTTGGACTTCCAGGGTCTGTTTGTGATTTATATCTGAATTGGGGGGGGGAACTGGCTCCCTGATGAGAGCCCTCAGAATGCAGGAGAAATGTCCCAGCATGCACCCACACTCATGACGCCCCAAAGCTCACACGCCCACAGCTTCTGTCAGCGGAGCCTGAGCGATGAGCAATTATGCATTTGGGTAACAATAATAATAAAAAAGGCAATATTCTTAAAAAATCCCAAACAAAACACAAATGTGATCCAAACTGAGCTCCATCACCTCGTCTTCAGCTCTGCTATGGCAACCAGTAACATTAAAGATCCACAGCACTAATTAATAACCAAATGTGCAAAGTCCTTGTTTGTAAATCTTGTCACTTTTTCCTTCTTGTCGTTTCTGCCATCTGTTTTCTCAGGTGACTTCAAGGTGGACTGAACAACAATAACCACAGAGAACTGATTTTTATTTATTTATTTATTTATTTTGGCTTTGCTTTTAAAAAATGATAAACGCCAACTCTAAGCAGCACAGCGGTAAGATTTAAATGCCAGCCGCTTACACAAGCCCTCCAGAGGCCATCCACTGTTACTGGGGCTCAATGTCAACTCTGAAGGTAAAAGTGGACATCATGAGATGAGGAATCTTAAGGCGACTTACTAGTAGATTTACACCAGAAAAGGTGGTGAGTCAGCTATGACTTAGTTGGGCCTCCAGTAAGCAAGCGACTGCAACAGAGCAGAAGTGTTTTATAGCTGATGAAGTCTTTGCTGAAGAAATGAAAACCCTTGGGGAACAAGACTTTATTTTGCAGGATGCATAGACAAGTATTAGGGAAAGTCCATTTTGTAAAGTCCATTTTGTAATGGACTTTGGAGCCTGAAGGCTTCATTTTGCACCTATCAAATGTCGATTTAAAACTGTTGGGAGGGCGTTGTGTTCATAACTTTGAACACCATAGCTTCAAAATTATTTTTCTATATTCTGCTGCACGAAATTGTGGTTTTTAAGAACTCACTAAATAATTCATATATAGGTCACTTAGGGCTAAATTAAGTGTATTAATCTCTTATTGCATTAGAGTCAACAGGCAAAATGGGAATCAGAACTAATAATCTTTTACTTGTTTCAAAATGATCATAATGTTGCTAAGAGCAACAATGGGCGCTAACATGACCTGCTTCATTGGACCACTCCTGAGTTGCTGTCTCCTCCGGTTCTCACTTATTCAGTGATATAATTGAGTCACAATATTTTCATTCATGTGGGTAAAACACACTATGTGTGAATATTATTGATGACACAGAGCGATAACTACTGTGGTTTTGAAATGGCTAATTAGCCATGTTCTATTAGCATCACATTGATCTCTATGTGTGTTTTCCTTCCAGTTTGGTTCATGGAGTTAAGTATTTCTGCAGGTCGATATCTCCTGAATTGCATGTTCAATGTACCGATAAACCGATGGGGGAGCTCGAAATGATCAAAAAGAGACGGAAACTTTAAGTGAATCCTCGAAGGGTTGTGATACCGTTTGCTCTGCTGCACTTGACTGTTCAGGTCATTCTCCATAACAGTGGAGGACCACTTCAGCCTGGTTGGGGGTCGCCACAGCAAGGTTGCAAGAAAGGTAACATAACATGCATCGTATGCAACAAATCACTGTCTACCTTGATCTGCATTTCAATGTTGCTATTTTCCTTAAAATGTAATGATTGTTACTGGTTTTCTCAATTATTGGCTGTATGGTACTCTTTTGTGACTTTGTATTTTGGGGTTTTTTTTGTATTATGTAAAACTCTCTGAACTGCCTTGACGATGAAATGTGCTATACAAATGAACTTGACTTGACTTAAAGATGGACAAGAAGCTGAGTACAGAGAGTTGATGGAACGCTTTGTCTCTTGGTGAGGAGAACAATCATGTCATCTTAAAAGTGAACAAAACAAAAGAGGACTAAAGACTTTAAAAGACAGGGTTAGGTCAAACACTATTCTCATCATGAAAAATGAAATGGAGGTGGTTGAGGTGTATAAATACCTCTGTGTTTGCTTGGACAACAGTGGAGGGACAGAGCAGACTTTATGCAGATCTTCTACAATATTTTTGAGAAGATTGTAACCCCTTCTGTCATCATCTGTTGGGTTAGCCGCTTCAGAGGCAGGGACTTTAAAAAGCTGAAAAACCTGATGAAGAAGGCTGGTTCTATTACAGGGATGACTGTGGAACGTCTGGAGATGATGAAAAATTCTTCATAAAAATCAGTAAAATTATGGACAATCCTGAGCATCCTCTTCAAGAGACTGTTGTACAACAGCAGAGTGGTTTTTCAGTCAGAGGCTTCTTCAGAAATCCTCTACAGCGCATCCTTCCTGTCCACAATCATCACCATCTACAATAACTCTGCAAAGAACCTTGAATAATATGAGTTACAAAAACATTTAATTTTCCATTCGAAATTGATAAAGTATTGTTAAACTGCATTTAATTGTTGCTTCTTGTTTGTCTTTTGGGAGGTGAAGGAATCGGTCGGCCATGTTGTATTTGCTGGTCATGTAACAGTGATGCAATGCAGGATTGAGGATGTTTAACTAGGCAGAGAAAGGACGTCAGAGGTGTGGTCATTTTCCACATGTCAGAGGTGTGGTCAAAAAGGTGAAATCAGATAGATCATTGGTAAATAACAGTTAATGGCCATATCAGCAATGTTAATATTGAATACGAATTTCAGTGCAGATTCTGATATTGGTGCATCCCTAACATTTACCAATCAATGATGTGGGATTTGCAACGTGCATGTCGAGACATCCCAAATCTTTCTTGCACCAATGTTTCAGAATAAAGTGAAATATGAATATCAGCAGAACAGAAGGTAAGTGGCACCTGACCTCTAACACAAGCAGAATGAACACTTCCAACATACGGCTTTCACCGAATATACCGTGGTGTCTTGTTTCCGTTCCCAGTTGTTAACCACAGCAGTTTGAGGTGAATCCTTCAAACTTTTGTGTGCACAAAGCACAAAAATGGCAGCCCAGCTGGAATTCAATACATGCTCCGGCTCTTGTAACTCAGCAGGACTTTGGAGATTTGCTGCATCTTAGCAAATAAAACTCTCCCCATCAGCAGGGTTTGGCTGACTGAACGAAGAGCTAATACCAGAATGAACTGCCTCACCTGCACTGCTCTCCCAATCTCACAGACATCCCCTGACAAAGGCTGCTTTACATAATCACAAGCCATTTAGTGTGCATCATTAATTCAGTCCAGAATGAAGGCATTTATTCATTCCTTGGAAGAGGATGACGATTCACAGTCAAGCTTGGTGATTTTACCCAGTCGTATCAGTCAGATGCAGAGTTCCATTTAAAAATGGCTGGCAGGCCAATAAAGCTGCTGCGATCCCTCCGTGCCGTGAAAAGACGTTCACTTTGATGATTTTGGTGGCCTTGCCGAGTAAGGTCACTCCCAAACTAACCTGAAATCAAACTCGGAGATGCAGACGGGTCAAACTCGAGGCTGCCATTCAAGGAGAAGGCGAGGATTTTATGCAAATGAGTCTGATTTGAATTTCACAGCGATTGTGCAGAGGGGGATAATCAGGGAAAGTTTTTGGCGGGTGGATAATACAGCTTTACTGTATTCTTTTGGGGCACGGTTTTAAAACCACAAACCTCTTCAGCTGTCTAAATAGAGAAATGAGAAACTCCTTCTCCTTTTAGCAAAGAGAGGCGGGGAAAATCCTAAAGATGGAAAGAGAAATGGACGGCCATGTTAAAGGGCTTGCAAGCTTCAACTCCGAGAGGCACGCTTGAGAGATTCACAGTGACACGAGCATAGATCACTTCATCCTACTGTACTTCCTCTTGGGCATTGTGAATACACCAGCAATCTCCCCTTCCATTTCCTTTTCCTTCCCGTTTCTTCCAAACAAAACCCCAGACTTTATGCCCTGCCCTCTGCACAGGAACGTTTGGGGCTTCCCGCCGCATCACGGTGCGCATTTCCTTTGATTTACATCACATACGAGTTTACAAGAACACGTCCAGTCGTGTACTTCGCAACACACTGCGAGAGCACAAGAACACAAAAAGCCGCTGGCCCCTGAGCTGCAAATGATTTTTCTCATTCAATATCATTAGGCTCAATGATGACAGAGAGACAACACGAGGAGGTTGCCGCCAGCAAATTACATGCGGAAGACTGTGATGTGGCTGCAGACAGTAGCGCCGGAGATGGGTCATACGGTTCAACAAATCAACCTCAAATCAACCCTCACGTTATTTTCACTGTGCTTAATACTTGGAGAGGCACAACTTGACACCAAACAGTAAAAGTTTTCAATTCCACACAAAAGCCCCATCCACATATTTCTGGTAAAAGAACCGATTGAGTTTGTTGGTGTCTAATTCAAAGAATTGTTGTACAGCTTGACACACAAAACCAAGTATCAGTACAGCATACGTGACCCTGTCGGACCTTTTGGCAGTGCATACAAATTGCATGTTGACTAGAATCTGACAATTTTCAGCTTGATTTGCTCGTACCGTCGACCTGCCAGTTGGAAAAGTTGATCTTTTTTCAGTCAGTGAAATCAGTGCTTCCAGGTTTCTGCGACAACACTGGAGGGTAGATGCTGTTACTGAGTGAAGAAAACTCAAAGTTAGCTATTCTCAGTATCGGTGACTAAATCGAAACTAGATAAAGCACAAAGACAAAGAAGATATAAAATATTTCTATAATATGTTGAGACATGTTTGCACTTTATTCAGAGAGAGCAAGACTTTTAGCACATAAAAGAAAGGTTCTGGTCCTAGCTACATTAATCACTAAAAAACATGCTGACGAAAAGGGTTGGGTCATATATTGCAAGTCATACAATTTTAATTCAAGAAATGCTTAGTTTGCTATATATATTACATATACACCTGAATACTTGAAGACTCAGGCACTCAGGTTTTCTTTGCCAGTGATATATTTAGTGTAGCTTGTTTATCAGGCAACAGACAATGTTTTTAGAGGGGCTTCAACAAAACCTGGTAAAATTTTTCTCAAACAGATGCTGCAGAGTGCCGCTTCTTCAGTAATACCATGCTGTTGAGATGAAAATAATACATTTCCTTTTTTCCCCCCAGAAGCTGGATAAACTGCTGACTATCTGGGTTCTGTGTTTGCAATGAGCCCAACGCAGAAACACATCACCACTGTTCGGTTGGGCATTTGTCACAGGTCATATTGTCACCAATGCTTCCACATATTGCATGTTTTGCTAAACATGGGGAGCCTTGCTAAAGACAGTTTACAATCTCAATTTTACAATCTTCTAAATTCATGTTGTATAGTGATATCTCTCCTACAGCGTTGCCAGATTATTACTGCTCCAATACCCCTAGTTACTAATGTGGCTAATACATTTTCTCAGAGTTGATGGAGTAAAATCGGAATTGGCTAAAATCAGTCTAACCACATCACATTTTTACAATATCTGCAGATTAGAAATGAGCCACATAATTAATCTTTGCAACTAGTCTTTTTTTTTTAAATCAAAAGAGTAACAATAAATTATTGGCAATGAGAATTTTACTTTGATTGCACTTTATCAAAGCATTCTGGTAATGTATTTCATTTATCAGACATTAGATTGAATGGAAGGAAACACAAAGGACAACAGATGATTACAAAACAAGAAAGAAATTAGAAGCAAAAAGTGCTGCAACGCTGACACAGTATTAGTGGCCAGCTTGTTACAAACCACAGTGTACTTTAACACAGAGCCCTCGATCATTAGCTCTCTGCCACTGCTCTGTCTGACACGCACTACTCAGAGCTTTAAGTGTGCATTTGAAGAGATCTTCATTCTTATTCATCTCTTCCTCATGCAGCATTCGCGTAATAGCCGAGCTCATTTAAATAATTCACCATGCAAATGTGAGGCATTTGCAAATTTGATAGAAAATGCATGTGTGCAATAAATATTTGCCAAAATAGCTAAATTATTAACTGTTAAATTAAATTCTGTCATTCTTCCTTTCGCTGATGCTTCATGTTGACTAAAAGGGCTTAGAAACTGTCAGAACTAAAATAAAAACCTCGTCAAAATGGAGGCAACAGAACTGCAAAAATACTAGAACTGCACCAATCTGGCTTTTTCTTTTTGGCCAATACTGATTTTCTTTTCTGTCTTTCACTTGAACTGATTGGGTAATTCTGAATTTGGACTTTTTCTATTACTTCAAAGCATGTCATGTACAAAAAAGAATAATTTGTGTTGAAGGTTACTTTGCTAGGGGAGGGGCAGAAACAAAAAATGAAGGAATCAAAAGCTTAAGCACCAACGCATATGTCCCACGACACAATCAAATTCTTATTAAGCTTGAAACAAGTGGAGAAGCAAGCAGTACTTTCTGATATTTTTCAATAAATATAAATAGTTATTTTTCCCATCTTTTCTTGTGGGTTGTTGCAGAAAAAGCTCTTAAGGGAGTTTTTAGTTTTAATGCTTTAATGTATTGGAAGGATAAATCTCATCTGTGCTCCAAATGATTATTTTAATAAATTGGAGCACATCGCAAAAGTACACATTGACCGCCTGAAGGGTGAGATCCATAAATATATTGCAGATATAGCATATATATAAAAGCAAATCATTGGGGAATATCCCAGGAGCGGTGTTTAATAAAACGGATGTAATGGAGTCGATTCTAAACGTGAAAAATGTCATCCTAAAAATCTGAGAATTTTCAATCATAAATATTGATTTATAGATATGAATGGGCCACAAAATAGGTTTGTTTTTCGAGCACTTAAAAGTTGGTTAATGACAACTAAGATCAAATTTAATGTACACGGCTGAATTTACAAAGTGCACCATTGTAAGGGACAAAAGAAAAATAATTAAGGTAAAATCTTTTCTGGGAATGTTACTTTGTTATCCCCTGCGGTCATTTTCAGATAGACGTTACAATTTTGACAATACGGCTTATCAAGATTAACATAAGCGGCAAACTGAAAAATACAACAGATCCAAAATATCAAAGAAATGTGGCTGTGGAACGTCTTCGGACATGCCTACCTATACTTCATGCCAGTCTTCACACTTTGCTCGCTGGAGGAGGGCACACTCTGAACTGAGAGTTGCCCGAGACTGCGAGCCACCATCGCCACCGCTCTGAACTTGCTGCGGGTTCCTGTGCTGGGGCTGTTGGCGTTCTGACGGTTCAGCCGGTCCTCTGTGTTGCGGCTCACCCCCCCACGGTGATCTGTGCACACTAATGACACCTGCATCCTGGCTTCTGGCTGAATTAAGGTCTTTTCTGATTAAATTCTTCTCTGAATAAAAACAGAAAAAAACTCCCCCGAGGCAGAGAGTGTGAGGACCCTCCCCAGAACGTGTACTAATTGAGTCTGAAGGATGCTCCAAATCGAGGCGAACGCTGCGAGACCGTCAGTAATCCCTCCACGGTTTTTTTTGCTCGCAAAGAGTGACGGATCACTGATCAGGTGGAAATCCTGTCCGAGAAAGTCCAAACCCCTGGACTACATTGTTGCTTTTTCCTCTGAGCTGGGGTCAAGCAAAACTGCAATCACTGAGTTAGAGGCATGAAGTCCAACTAAATGCGAAAAACAAAAATCAAAAGCGTTAAACTGTACATAATGAGCATAGAATTGTGTTCTTTTTGATTCATTCAATCGTCCTTCTGTTTAATGTGAAGATGAAGGAAAACTGTCGTAGTCCTGCAGCTTTCTCTAAAAGGAAAACAAACCAAAAAAACAAACAAAAAAAACCCTCTTGTAGCCAAGCCTTAAGAGTGGCAACGACTAGATCCACACAAAGAGATGGAGTGAATAAAACACGCCACACAGTTCCAGCAGCAGGTTTTCATCTCCAAGTCCACCTTTACAGCCGCGCTGACTGATGAAAATTCTTCTGACTACAGTTGCACATCAGTAAAAAAAAAAAAAAAAAAATGTAAAAAATAAGAAGGATTCATTTCCCAGCTTTTACTGTTGCCTGGATTAAACTTACATCTGTGTGCCTTGTGCTCAGCATAAAACGGCACGGAGCGCGCAGGCGAGGGATGGGAGGAGAGATGGAGGGCGCGGGGGAGGGAATACGGTGGGAGGGCTACGAGGATGAATATTCAGAGAGCCACAGCAGCGTGAGAGCACGGCACTGAAGTCCTGCGTGTTTACAGCTCCTCTCACAGAAGAGGTAGTGCATTTCTGCGCCCGTCTTTGTCCATCTGTTGCCCTGCAGTCAGTTCTCGTTCGGTTTATTGTGTCTGGAGAGAAAGACGGAGACTGAGTGCTTCAGTGGTCGGGACTTTGCAGTGGCGCTTGGCCCCAGAGAAGGGGACTCTCACATGGGTTTGTCCAATGGCCCGTGAAACAAATATTACGCAACTTTTGTTTGTGACAAAATGAAGGCAGGGGGATGAGTCTGAGATTATGCTGCTCTCTTTACGGGGTCTAAAACAAATTTCATGCGTTGACATGTTCCGTTTGATCATTAAATGAATAATTAGGGTGAAAAAAAGAAAAATTAAGTCATCTTGTATGAATAGGACAACAGATGAGTCTCACTAACAGTAATCTAATACTAGAGCTTATCTAATCTGGCCAGCTAGTCTGCCAAGGAGATAATTAAAAGCGATGCCATCAGGAGCAGACATGTACAGTTTAGTGAGCTCCATCAAAGGGGAGGTTGCCACCTATTGTTGAAGCTACGACCTTTTGGTTTCCTGGACTTAAATAGAACCGTGAGGGGGGAGAGGAGGTTTAATTGAAGTGAAATAGGATTTCTGTCAGACGTAGTGTGGAAAAGCAGCCTGGCGTCTCGGACTCCCTCAAAAGATCTTTTTGCAAAGCTGACCAAAAGGAAAAGCTCTTGTTTTCACTATGATTCATTATGGTGGAAATTTCTACAAAAGATGAAACTGTGCCACAAACATATAACATTACGTCGTTAAAGAATTTGCCATCTAAGTAATAATTTCCTAACAAAAGACACTTTTTTATTACGTGAAAAACATAAACCGAGCCGAGCATTACAAACTATCGGAGGACGGTAACGCTAAACTGAAACTTAGAACAAACTTCAGCATCTATATGCAGAAAAGGAGTTGCAGCATTTCTCCTTGCAGGCGATTTACAAGCACATATCTGTGTGTGCCGGGCGCGTTATTGATGAGAGTGTGCCTCTGCCTCCACGTAAACGTTAAACTGAAGATACATGCTCTAGACATCAAAACTCATCGATTAAGCTGAGCGGTTTCTGCATTCCCTGGTTCTGTTATTTGCGTGGGAGCCTGCTGCAGGCAGGGAACGACGGTGTGAGTTTGCAGGCGGCTACAGCAGAGATAAGATGTGTCGTTTGATTAATATGAGTGACAATTTTGTCGGCTGATGTGGTTAAACAGAAATAGAATCTGTAGTGGTTTGAACTCAGTTAAAGCAACGAAAGGAGAGATACAAAACCATGTAAATGGTCTAGAAACAAACAGCTTGCAAACTCTACATGATGATCAAGTCAAGCTCAAACTCCTTTACTAATCAATTTACTAATAGATGCATGAAGTCATGACTTCTATACATTTTCAGCATATCTTATGGAAATAAATTATGAATGAGCAAAAACTAGTTCAACATTTCTATGAACACGAATTAGTTCCGGTTTAACCTGTGTGAGTTGAACTGAGAAACAGTTTTGTTAAGGGTTAAATTCCACAGCAATGACTTTAATACAGTTTTAGTAATTATCTTGTGATTTTAGAACAGAGCTCGTCGCCTTTGGGCTTAATGTACAAATAGGAGCATGTTTGGAAATTAGCAGTTGCAGAAGAAAAACATGGAAGGAATCAATAGTCATCTTTGCAGAGTCACGTCTCTTACTTTTAGGCACGAGGAACCAATTTGGAGGCACTCGCTGAAACATCCGTGTCATTTCATTCAGGTCTACCCAATACATTTACCACTGATGCCATGGAAAACTGATCCTTCAATTTACGCTTCTCTGCTGTGGAGCCCCCAAAGAGTCGTGACTTGGGATAAGTGCAAAGAAGTTGGCGGGGCCAGAAAGAAGAGCAAAGGCTGCAGAGATGGAGCGTAAGCCCTGTGTTGTCCACCGCACTCGTAACAAGCCTGACAAAAAGCACACTCTAAGATGTGGAAATAAGTCAATGTCTAAACATCTAATAAAGGTAAGTATGTTTGAAAAGTATGAGGGCCGTTTTAATGATACACATTAGGGCTGAATCATTTTCTTCCTCCATCTCATTTATACTTGCAGAGACAATGTGGTTTTATTCGTCTCCGCTAGATATTCTGCAGATTTATTGACGGGCACTCAAATCGATTCAAGCAAACATTACGAAACAGTCAAGTAATCCATCAGCTAAATGAACAAACTTTTATAACACATGGCTCTCTTTGGTATTTTGTACAGTTGATTTGTTCCCGCAGCTGCACTGCAAATCAACATTTACCGGTCCAGAAAAAATGATTAATGAACTGCAGGACACCACATGCAACTAAGCTTTGTAATTAATAAATACAAAAGAAGCTATTAACAGATTATGAAGCACATGCCAACAGAGTGCAGGGGGAAAAAAATGCTCATCCCAATGTACAAACTAGAAACATAAAGAGAAAATAAAGAGAAAAGATCATCACTGAATGATGCCATGATTTCTTCTCTTGAAGAAAAACTAAATTTCAAGTTTACAAGATTCCTGTGAAAAAATCTGGTAAAAAAAATAGTCTGAAAATGTCTTAAACTCTTTTTCTTTGACAGAAATAAAATACTTTGTCCAGGATAAATTGCCAGTCTGTTCAGTCTTTCATCTAAGACTATTTCCTTTCTTTAGGTCCCTTCAAAACATCCATCTAGAAATATTAGAAACAACAACTAGACAAAACAAACTCATATTCCAGAATGGTGACGTTCCAGGATCTAAAAAAAATCAGATGTTTATATGTTTATATACTTTGTGTTTATGGCTGCTATGTCAAAGTCTTTCTTATATGATTATTGTTCTTTTCAACATCGAAAAACTGATCATATATTTTCCTTTTGGTTAAGAAAACCTCAAACTCTTCATAAAGTCTTACATTTTAATCAACTTCATTGTTATTTGGAAAGAATACTTTCTTTTCCTAAAACTTTTTCTTTTAATAGAATCGATATTAACAGAAAGAGAAAATAGTGTAATAATTTGTGGAATAACTCAAGTTGTTTGTCCTTGTTTATTTCGTCTTTGATGCCATTATTCTGTAACAGCTTTTCATTTTTCTCAAAACCTTTCACTTTCAAAAACATACTACAGAGTCAAGGCCACGTTTCCTTACAACCAGCCCAGAATTGAAGTCCATTTTTACAAATGCTTACTTTTATTATCCTCTCCGTTCTTCAGCCAATGCTGTAGCAGGGATTTATTTTCTCAGCAGTTTTATTGAACAAATGCTGGCCTAAGCTTCAAGCCGCTTTGTGCTCGTTCTTTAAAATACATCACTGAACGTCCAGAATTAATTTCCTTTCACTGTTTGTCATGGGATAAATCAATCGTAACGGATGCTGAACCAGAAATAGGAATCAATCAAATGCTGCTATCAAATCTTTAATTTGTGATATTGTGCTCAGAAGGTGACACGTGCTGCTCTACAGTCAATAAAACACTGCTTTATTTTTCATAAACACCCCATCCTGTTAGGTCCAATAAATAACCTCATTAGCTGGTTAGTAAATCATCTCCCACCTATGAGCCAGGATCATTGTCTCTTCTCTGATCAAATGTCTGGCATCTAGTTATCTAAAAATCTTCTGATCCTCTAAAATCCCTCAGACTTCTCTTTCAGGGTGAGTGTTGAGGCCTGATAGGATTCCTTCATCTGATTCTATCTGTTGGGGGCTGAGATGAGAGAAAAACAGAAGATTTGCAGCAAAACCTTTTCCTTGTTCAGATCTGAAGTTGAGTAAAATCAATCATAATCAAAAGTACTCTTTTTGGGCGCTTACAGACCAACACAAAGATGAAAAACACGAACAGAAAGTGAATAAATAAATAAAAAGCACTGCAGTAGAGAAACATCAGTTTTTGATAAACTTTCCTTATTCCCCCCGCTGAAGATAAAAAGGTGCAAAGTTTCTGAACATCTAGTCACTACTAAAGTCTAAAGTATTGTTTTTGCTCTGTTTCTCCTTGTAGGACCGGTCAGGAAAAGGCTCAACCCATCAATGATACCGAGCCGTAATGAGGCCCCGGGAGTTGTTCTGGTTGTACGGGACTTTCAGCTCGATACAAGTGACCTCTGCCACACCGCCTACATACTGCAGCTTGGAAACACATCGGAGGAGAGGAGAAGACTGCTGCTTTAATCAAAGGCTCCTGAGAGACTCTGCTGCGCACAGAACTACTGCTAGGTACCGTCACGAAAACTCATCCTCCACCACAGCTGCAGTATTAGCTCCTAAAATAGGAGTTCAATATAGAGAGCCTGAGCACAATCCAAACAATGTCCTGACTTTAAAAATTTGACATTCATTAACAGACTGAGTATGTGCCAAAAAGACAGTCTCAGTACCTCATTCTAGTCACATAAACTGGCCTCCAAGGGAGCTGCAGGCTAACACTGCCTGAGCTAACAACGGCTACATTTCCTCTACAGGGAGGGACAGTGATGTGAGGTGAGGGAAGTTCTCACAATACTGTAGTTTCTGATGGCATTTTTCTCCACAGTCATCCTCAGATCGATCCAAAAACTTCTTTCAGAGATCGTTCTCCTTAGGTCATTTCAAAAATATGCATTTTGTTAAAAAAAATTTAAAAAAAGAAATGTCCTGTTTGGTGTAATTGTTTTATTTTGATGAGATCTTAGACTCACTGGAAGGTCCAGCATCAAAACCAGACATATTTGACAAAAAATATAGCTCAATTAGAAAAAGAAACCCACAGTATGAAGCTGCCACTACCGCGTTTGACTGTAGGTATGGTGCTCTTTTACAGACGCTATTGCTATTTTTGTGCCAAACATAAGTTTTGAAAATGTGGGAATTTAAGGAGATTTTAGCCAACCTTTGATATTTTCAGCTAAAGAAAAACATTCTTCCTTGTGACACTTTTCTTTATTACAGACAAAAGGGGGAAGAAAAAAAACCCAGTAGATTATTGCCACGTTTAGAAAGCAATAAGTTCTTGTCAGAAATTCCTGTCATGTTTAATCATTGTGTCACGGTACATACAGTAGCATAGATGTTTTTGCACCCTTCTCCTGACTGTTATGTTGGTAAAAGTATATTATTTTGATCCACTGCAAACAAGCAAATACCATTAGGCACCAGTTCATTACATAATATTAAGATTTACAATAAAAGATTGCAAGTTAGAGTACAATAAGTCTGAATAGTGAAACTGGACTAAAGAGGACTTCAGTAGAGGATTAAAATAATCAGGATATGTCAGAATAGTTTGAAGTTTAATTGAGTTTTACAGGATTTTTAATACAAAAAAAGGGGATTTCTCTATATCACAACAACGTGGCTTTTTCACAGACTTCTTATATTTGCCTTACTTTTGATTATTAATTCACATAAACAGCTTCCTTTAAATGTAACTAGACCTCCTCCTTGGTACAAATTTAACTGTTAACCACTGTTAAATTTGCAGACCACAAAAAAATGGCCACAGCTGCCTCATATATAACTGTCACCCAGCTGTAAAATAGTTATTTAGAAACCATTTACTGAGTTGGGCTCACCAGCATTTGTGAGGATTTGAGTAACTCGCTTAAAAAATGGCATGCTTGAGATGCTGCAGTGGCGTTCAGGCAGAGGAGGGTGTGGATGCATGAGTGGGTGAAGGGGCTTAACTGAGTTAATGGAAAGAGATTTGAGGTCAGACAGACTGACGGTGTTGATCGACAGACGGGGTAATGTTTGTTTTTATGCATCTGCAGGCTCCATCTAAGCAGTCCTTCGTGCTGACAGCACCATCACTCACGAGAATCTAATTATTGCAGGACAAAAATACATGTTTTATTTGTCCGTTTATATTTTTTTATTAAAATCCAGAAACCTTAAAATGTTTTGTTATTGACCATACATTTCAAAGTTTCAATGGTAATGTGTCAAAATGTCCCCGTTAGCCTGTCTGGAATTCAGTGGATTGTAATAAAACTTAGAAATAGGTAAGAAAGCCTCAAAGCTTCTGAGACACCGACAGATTTCGGATCAATTTCATATAAACTAATTCATGTAGTTTTTAATGTTTGTCTTCTTGGTGTTTCTGTGTTTGCTTGTGAATCATTTGTGGTAGTTTACTGGTAGTACATAGATCATAATTGCATTGTTGTTTTGTTTCCTTAAATTGAACATGCGAATGTGTTTAAGATTTCAAATCTCAAAAAAAAAAAAAAAAAACATCCTAAATCTCTTCATTATTCATTTAACATTTAATAGAAATTGCTTCCTGGAAATGAAAATGAGTCATTCCTAAATTAGATTTTTTGACAGCAGTGATGAGACCGATTTATGAATGCTAATAAAACTCAGCTGAGGCTAATATTGCCGAAGCGTCAACCAATACAACCCTAGTAATTGTAATCTGGAGGAGCTGGATTGAGGTTTAAATAATCCCATAAATGTTGAAAATTCAGTGCAGCTCTTTAATTACTCTGGGAATTCCTGCGGAAACAGTAGTGGGGAGAGTCTCAGGTCACATCTGTTGAGAGCGAGCGTTGCAACTCTTAACTCTCCAGTGAGCATGACAGATTCCCTGCAGACAGCAGGGCTCAGGAGGAGTGGGCTCTTCAGATGTCCCCACTGACGCATGCAGCGGAGCAAGAGAGCTGAGGCAATCAAATACGAGGAGAATAGGAAACCCCTAACCTTATGTAATAAGATCCTGATGAGGGTTTCTGTGTCGAGATTAGAAAATTCCTTCATTTTAGATATGAAATTACAGGGACTTTTGCATAAGCAACACTATCTACAGAGTGGTGAAGTACAGAAATAAATTTGTACTTTTGGATCGTGATTTGAACAACAAAGTGTGCTTAAATCACACGGGCCTGGTTTGCACGGCCGCAGGGTGCACACTCACTAATCTGAAGAGGAAGAAAAAGGAAGAATGAGAGGAGGAGAAAGAATAATGTGTCCTGTTCAAAGCAAACTCTCCCGCCTGCCTGTGTGCATTTGTCAAAGCCAAGGGAAATGTTCGCACAGAGTTTCTCTGCAAGGCACAAGTGTTTCCCATCACACGGAGCACCGCAGCGGAAAGACGAGGCGACCCAATATGCCGTGACCAGAAATGTGGGAATCAAACTTTATACAAATAATATTTACACCAATAAACTCAGACAGGATAGTTTGCATTGCAGTGACTTATTTAATCTATGCTCACGTGGGTTAAACCGATTCCATCACACAAAAGGTTCTGATTTACTCAGAGTTGCCAAATGATCTCGTCTGGCAGAGCACAGAAACAAGGCAGCTGCAACTTGGCTGCATAGACGTGACTAAATCAGTTTCTCAATAGTATGCAAGGAGAAAAAACCTTGACAAAAGGCACAATAAAAATAAACATTCCTTACAGGTTTATTAGACACAATCACTGACACAATTCGAAATAGTCCCGGGTTTTTATCACAACAGCACCTGTGTTAAAATGAAGACCCAGTTTAGCTGCAATTCTGGAAGACCGGTCGACTGTGAAACTGAAAATAATTTCCCTCTGCATTAAATGTGCAGCACCCACAGAACCACAGAAAACTCTGAAAAGCCTCAGAGGGATTTCTTCGCCGGAACGGCTTCGGACTTGTAGATAAGAAACGCTTCAGTTAAGTACAATTTAACTGCACAGCCTCAGAAACACATGTGTAACATTTAAGTTCTGGATCTATTGTAGCTTAGAGGACATTTAACACTAATGCAGCATATTAAGTACAATAGAAAGCTCATTTAGTATGGTAAAAGAGAAAGTTCTGAACATAATAATGCTCAGAGTGATTTTTTTTAGCATCTACAAGGCTTCTGGAAACAAATAAGGCAGACGCTGCAGCCTCTTTCAGACATGCTTTCCATTATTTAGAAGGCAACAGCACATGTTGGGCTGATGCAAGCAGACTCAATCAGACCCAGAAACATTTAGTCATTCCTTTAAAACTTGTTGGAAAATAAAAAAAAATAAAAAGATCAGACGAGCTGCGCACAGGATTTAATATGGTTTCAGATCGTTAAAGCCAAATTACAAACACAAAAGTAAAATTCTCAGCGAAACGTACAAGAGAAAAATGCAGAACAGCTGCAGGATGGTCATCTTCCTGTTCCTGATCAATAAGTTTAGCATCTTCCACCACTGAGGATCTCAAGAGCCCGATATGTAAGGCGTACCATCACGGCCGCAAAATCAGATTAGGTAAAGAGTAAAGGACTTTTGAAATGTCTGCTATGAATAGCAAACGGAGCACAGAGATTCCCTCGGATATTTCTAGGCCTTTTTGTATAAAAGAGTACAGCAAAATAAAATAAAAAATGTCTAAAACTTTCGAGTGCCATTAATATTAAGTTCTGAAAAAGGGCTTTAACAAGAAGCCACAATTATAAAACACAAAATTAGGAAATATATTTCAAGATGTTCCGTTACCTTTATTAACAATCTGTTTGTATCAGCAATGGAAAAGTGCAGCTGATACAGTCCCTATGGAAGTACTGTCACATAGGGTTTGTCACATTACAACCACAGACATCAGTTTATTTCATTCATCAAAATGTCTGAAAGACACAAATTACAGGATGAACATATGTATAGTGCATACATAACTGTATGTACTGCATAAGTGACGGATGGTTTTCCAATGGTTTTATCTGAAAAGTGTGGTGTACATTTGGGCTTAGCATCTTCCCTTTGATAAAGTCCAGAGCAATAACTGTTATAATAAGCCACTATGTCGGCAGATTTAGTCCATCTGTGCATCAATAAAACTTAGTATAAACAGCAGCTCTTTTGTGAAGGCCTGAGAGGTTTGTTAGAGATCTTTAGTGAACAAACATTTGATGAAGTTCAGCCAAACACAGAGCAATCGTGGAAGAAAACCTGTTAAAGGTTCCAAAAAAAACCATGAATGTGTGTCGAAGTTCATCTTCCAACAAGCCACCTTTAAGCATGCAACCGGAGCTACAATGAGATGATTTAGACCAAATGTTCACAGGAACTCTCTTTCCACCAAAAAGAAGCACTGCAAAGTGTGTAATGTAGGAAAAAGTGAAAAAGTAAAAAGGCATCCATATGGTTTTTGCAAAGCAGAGTGCCATTACAATGAAACGGTTGTTTTGTGAAGAACCAAAAACTACCCAAATCACTTCAGGTGAGAACTATTTTTTCATTCAGGCTTCGAACAAAAATTCCATCTATGAATTAGTTATAACTTTAGAGACTTTAGACATTTAAGAGGCTGCAGGAACTGAAGCAATCACAAATCACTGCTATGCCACTCTCATCTGATCCGAGGCAGATGGAATATATATCTACATACAAGTTCAAATCAAACATCTTTAAAAAAAATAAATAAATAACACTCCAGTAATAATTTAAGTTAAAAATTTTGGATATTAACTTAAGCTGCCTAATAAGACTGTTTACATGGAAATGCAACAAGCTGAATTGTGTAATCTCTGGCATTTCCACCTCTCGTGCCCACGCTACGGTTCTGACTAGAACATTTTGACAAGCTGTCAGACCAGGCCAATCAGAGTCAGCTCTAAGAGCAACTGGAAACGTCACCACTGAAGCACCAAATCTATTTCACTCCAGACCCCTTAGCGTCACCATCAGATGACTGTGCTGGGCTCATCGGAGATACAGGGTGTGGAGGCAGATAACTTGTGGATGTACAGGTTGAGCTACAGAGGCCTTGCGCAAAACAAAAGTATTGTGATTTCCTTGGTTAGAGGATCCCTCAGGTTTGAACGGGTTAACATGCAGCCCCATTCGGCTGTATCCAGCTGCAGCTGGAGATACGAGCTGGCTGCTAAATTTAGCTCACAAGTTGGGGATTGCCTGCAGAGCAACGTCACAGAAGCCCAGAAAGAAATACATTCTACAGACCTACTAATAATAATAACGTCAAGCGTCTCGAAGCATAAAAAACATAAAAGTAATAATATTTGAATGATACTCCAAAGCAACGGCACATAGTTTAACAGCAGTAGCCTTTCCACACAATCCCATTTTATGATCGGTTGTATTTCAAACAGCTTTACTCATTTCCTGTCCTGCTTTCAATAAAAAGCTGTGCTCATGTGGAAAAAAAAAAAGAAAGCAGTAATTTGACAGAATTGTGTGTAGTGTAGGAGTGCAAAGACTGATGCTCTCAATGACTGCTTTATATCATTAAAAGCAGTGGGAGGCACTTGGATAATTTACTCCTGGATGTTTAACTGCTTTAGTGGAGCAGTTGCGCCACCCAGTGGAAAAGATCAGTTAATGCATCCTTACAGGCAAATCTTTCAGTGTAGGGTTGGTAAAAAAAAAAAAGATGCTAAGATATTTTGACTGTAGAATACCTTGAATGAGGAAAAATTCTGACAGTATAAGTAGGATTATAAAAACTTATATTTGATTATGCAGGTGGCAAGCTAAAAAAATTGTTTATGTAAATGGGAGTGCTGTGAAAAAGTGTTTGCTTCCTTACAGATTTGTTTTCTGTGTTGTGTGTTCTGTCTTGAATGTTTCTGATCATAAAACAAAGTTTGACATCAGACAAGTAAAACTGCATGAAGTCAGAAGGATGTGTTCATTTAATAAAGAAAAAAGCAATCAAAAGACCAACCCATAAATATCATTTTTATTTTATTGATTGTTCTTTTATGTGATTTGGACTTCGAGTCTGCAATAACCAGCTATCCATCCACCCATCAAAAATAAATCACCATCCTTCTTTAATCCTTATTTAATCCAGACCTGATTGATGCCCGACTTGTAGAATAAAGAAATTACCTAAATATAACCTGTGTGACATCATGAAGTATCTCAAGAAGTAACACATAACGTGCCAATTTCAAACACCTCAAGAACAGATAAGAAACATTCACTGACATCTATCAGTCTGGGTTATTATAACTAAAGGTTTGGCACTGCAGTGAACCACAGTGAGAAGTGGAGAAAACACGGAGCGATGATGAACCTTTCCAGGAGTGTTCAACATCAGTCACAATTCATTCACAATTCAGAACGTCACAAATAATCCTGGAGCAAAATCTAAAGCCTTGGAGGTCACATGTGCTTCAGTTAAGGTCTGACTTGTGAAGCAAAAGTGGAACTTTTCGAAAGGTGTGTATCCATTTATATGTTGTGTAAAACTAACAAAATAAATAAAATGAAAACTGTCAGTTATGCTACTGGATAGGGATTCAAAAGTACAAAAGTAATTTCATCTCCCAACTTACATTCAATTAAGATGCATTGTCATTGTATGTAAAGTTTTGAATAAATGCATCCTAAAGCCTTGCTGGTCAGCATCCATCTAAATGCTGGTAACTCCCACCGTTTGTCATTCTTCAACTTTTTGCAGATCTGAACAAAGCTGTGTTGGAGTTCAACACAAGCAAGGTTATGTCAGCCTTGTTAGTTCATATTCCGTCACACCTTTTCCACCATCACCACAAGTCAAACCCATTACTGAAAAAGACCAGAACTAGAGTGAAGTCTGAAAACTACAGAAGTAAACTGGACGTATTTATTGCCATATTCACTCAGAGTATGATCAAAATATCACACGAGTGGCCTCACTGATTGATGTACACTTTATGAAGTTCTATTAAAATCCACAACTCAGAGTCTGATCTCAGACAAGCAAAAAGCCAGCTATGAGAAACACATAGCAGCTGCATATGCTGGATAACGACAAACGTTATGCAAAAACTGTTGACACGATCAGTGATTTTTGACCAGTAAAATTTTTTTCTGACTTCAAAATACGATGTTTCAAGTCAGGCTCATATGTCTGCATGAATACCTTGACATTAGACATCTGAAAAGCATTAACTTATGTGCTTTGACAACAAACACTGGTAAATTTTGACCCGCAACCTTTTGTCTGTAACTTTCTACCCCCCTCAGCTACTCTCATTAAAAAGAGTTTGACCTCTGACCTAAATGGATGTCATTACTACATCCATTAGCATTAAGTCATTCTATACTGCCTCAGTCCTCCTAATAGAGCAGGAGACACAAAGCTTCCCGTCTCGCTGAACTCAAGTCGGCTCCTTTACCTCCTTGAAATGTATTGCTATTCCCAGGAAGTTGAAATATAATGGACGCATAGTACAGTAATAGTAAAACAATTACAGAAGGTTGAAATGGGTTTGAATAAAAACTGCTCATCCTGTCTAATGTAACATCAATAAACTTAGAATGTCATTTCTATTCTTTGCTAAACAAACCAGGAGCCTCTAAAAAATAAAGCCTCTGCATTTTTCGCAGATGCATTTGTGGAGATATTTGTGCTAAAATATGTGCATGCGGAGCCATTAGTGACCATAAAACAACACACTTCAGCCTGTACATGTTTGAAACTGTGGTTAAAGTAAATGGAAGTGAGCCTCTCTTCCTGACCACACAGCTGAAATAATGATGAGGCTGAGTCAGAGGTGCCATGTACTTGCTGACCAGGTTGCAGTCCTAATTACAGAAGCGAGGATGATTGCAGTACAAGGCATCCTGGCAAGAGGTCCTCTCTCAGATCAGCTGACTGGTAAGAGATACTCTTGAGTTCATTAAACACAACAGAAACTAACAAAATCCAAAAACGATTATGCAGAGACTTTGGAAAGTTTCTAAGCTGAGCAGAAAACTGCTCATTGGCCAGCGAGTGGACTTTACACAGCTGGAAGATAACTACAGGCTCCTACATGAGACGAGTCCTGCAGGCGACAGCAACACTGAGTAAGAGCTGCCAACTGTTCCAGTTTTCTAGTCGCTGGTCTGAGTGAAAAGCAACAGCAGCTGAGCCTTTGTGTGATGGAAACTATCCATGTCCACAACAATAACAACATCAGTTAAACAGGCCAGACATCAGCCAACACAGCAGATGCTCTGCCTGGTGCTCAGTCAGGTCAACAGCCCAGGTAAAAAAAAAAAAAAGAAAAAAAGAAAACAGCTTCTTTACCATCTTGATATCAGTATTTTAAATCATGCCCATACAATAGCTTATAAATATTAGAAATAAAAGTAGGGGAAGAAAGAAATAGAAACTTACAAATTAAAGTTTTACACCACTCTGAACTTGGCATTCAGAAACTTTTGAAGTGTTTCTACTGCAATACTTTAGACAGCATAATAAAGTTTATGTTGAAAACATTAAAGATTAGTTATTGGAGTCTTGCATACATGCAGGTTACATATTCAGCATTATACTTAAGTTTTTAACATAAGTCATTTTTTCTGGTTATACAGTGCAAGATAAGGCAGAACGTCTATGATGGAGAATATCAGATCGATTATTAAATAAGCATTTAGCATTTGATCTTTTAAGTAAAATTAAGATTGATTAACTAAATACATTTTTTTTAGACCATTATAAAATAATAAAAAAAGAAAAAAAACTATCTATAGTTGGTCTCACCCATCAAAAAGAACAGAAAATTAATTTGCGATAAGCCATAACACAAAACTATGGCAAGAAATGATTAGATATGCCTTCAACATATAATAACTAAAGTTTAGAAATTATTAAAATTAAAAGGAGAATAATTACTAATCGGTCATTTAAAAAAATAATTTACAATAGTCTGTATGATAAAAATGTAATTTACGTATTTAATTTATTTAAATTTTTCTGAAAATGGTCACATATACAAATATTTATTGAGTTGTGGAACTTTTGACCTTCTTTAAAAATGTGAATTATAATACAGTATATATGATTGAAATACTGTCATTTTCATAGAACTAAAGGGGATAAATGTTTGCCAATCTCTGAATATTGGGTGGTAAAGCACAGATCAACAAAGAAGAAAGACTATGTGATGAAGGGGAGAAGAAGAATTTACGGGGCCAGGTAAATCCTTACGGAGCGGTCTGTCCTTCCCATGCAGTTGAGCAAATATGCCACCGACCTAGATGATGAAAATAAAACCTGGGTAACGGTACCTCTGCATGAGAGCGGTCTGATCAGAGGAAACAGCACAGCTAAGGTGATATTACCAAGAATAACTTGATGAATAAACAGTTATTTCAGCTTCAGTTCAAAAATAATAACTGGAATATAAATCAACAAGTCTGAGTTGAATGGGGGGAAATATCCCCAAAGTCACACTAAAAACTGCCCACACCTGTTCAGGAGACGCCCTCAGGCTGAGATCTCTTCAGCCCATAACCCCCGTGTCCCGGTCCCGATCCACGGAGCACCTAGAGCCCGGTCCCACTCTGCCTCTCTCTTACCTGTACTTCATGCCTGTCTGAAAAGACACACACTCCTCCAGCGCTAAGCCATTCATCTTCAGAAAGTCTTCCATGTTCTTAATCTGAGCGGCGATCCTCTGCTCCCGCAGCCTCTGCAGCTCCACCTGGTCGGTGGGCCGGGACGGCGGCTGGTTGAGCCCCTGGTCCGAGTGGTAGCGGTTGATCCCGCTCCGGATGCTCTCGCTGTAGGACATAGACAACATCTTGCCGCTGCCGCTGCTGCTGCTCTTCCGAACACCGCTGCTTGGCGCTGGCGGTTTGGGGATCTGAGGATTTTCAGGAGGACAGTGACTGGACTTGAGCTTGATGGGGACCCCTCGGGGGCCACCAGCATACCCTCCTGAAAACATGCTCCCTCCTCCTCTTTCTCCACTTTGTTGGGATGCTGGGTTGACCCGTGCAGCGAAAAGTAAAGTAGTGACACGGATGAAGCGAGGAGCTGGCAGGGGACAGTCACCTCCTTAAATAGCACCTGCTCCCATGTAAAAAAAAAAAGAAAAAAAAAAAAAGCTCTCCTGCTTGGGGCAGCACACGGCCATGCATCCTGTAATCAGAGTCGCACAACAAAGCCCAGCAACACCCTCCCCTTACAGGTACGCAATGGCAGGGTTACACTGAGAGGGAGCATCCAGGTGACCGACTTGCTGGTGATTAAAGAGTAGGACGAAAAAAGGACACATGCTGACTGCAAAGGAGCGACATTCAAACATGCACTGGGCAAAATGAGGGCCACATTCCTGCTATCGTTTCTGATTTTGGAGCAAAGTTATAAAATTCTTCAAGAATGCACAATGATGGGGTTTAAGAGGTCTCCACGCACCGAAACAACATCGATCGGTGCGCCAAACAAACAGGTGTATAAAGAAAAAAAAGCAGTCCAAAAAGTAAATGTATTTCAGTCTTTTCAATTAAAAAATTCCACTATTTCTGCCAACTTTGATGATTATGGTTTAAAGCTAATGAGCAACCAAAAATTTTGTTTCTCAGAAAATTTTACAACATCAAACCAATAAAATTAGCCATGTTATGTTATGGTGTCACAATCACACTGGCTCACGCTGACAGTCACTCACACCCTGTACAAACAAGGTAATACACAAAAGGCAGCTGATAAAGAAGCTGTAGTTCACAGATCTGTATCCAAGCATAGAGTTTAGTGGAAGGAAAAACTATGGCAGAAAAGAAGCATACAAGCAGCAGGAATGTGAAGAGCCATGAGACAAAGGCAACAGCTGTCATTGCGTGAAGCAACTCCTGAACTAGAGATAACATCAGAAGTGTCTTACCTAGGATAAGAAGAAAAAATGGCCGGATTGTTGAGCGGTAATTCAAAATCATTTATTTAGACGAAAGTAAATTCTGCACTTCACTTGAAAGTCAGGGTCTGAGCATCTGGAGGGAGAGTGAAGAAGTACAGAATCCAAACTGCTCAAAGTCCAGTGTGAACTTTCCACAGGCGGAGATAATTTGGGGAGTCGAGTCATCTGCTGCCGGTGGTCCTCTGAGTTTTATCAAGTCTACAGTCGGCACTGCTGTCAACCAGGACATTTCAGGGCTCTTCCTGCTTCTCTCTGCTGGCAAGTTTTTATGAAGATGCTGATTTCATTTCTCAGCAGAACTTGGCATCCGCAGGACCCAAACCTGTTTTATTGACCATGGTATCACTGCGTATGGTTCAATGAGCTGACCTGTCCTGAACCTCACTGGGAATAGAGGAGGACTGTCAGGAGGAGCAGAGGAGAGACACCGGAGGCAACGATGCAAACGGCCTCTATTAAAGCAACCTTCATCTCTGCAGAGCTACACGACTGTCACCTTCTTCACTAGGAGTTATTTTTATTGGTCTAATGTCATACTCATATTTTCTCAGAAGAGTAATTTTTGATTTTCATTAAGTGTAAAGTCATAACCATCAAAATGACACAAAATCAACCACTCTGTGTGTAACAAATCAACATAATCTACCTTGTTAAAGCCATTTCCCTGATTCCCTCCATAATTCGCCTCTACAAACAGTATTTTCCTGAAGTCACTCAACAGAGGGCAGCACTGCATTTGCTTCACAATAAATAAAAGAAAGCAACTTAATACCAAATCCACCAGAAAGCACTGACAACAAAACCTCTGCTGCAGTACAGGTGGGGTATCATAATGAACAACAACAGCACAGTCATGCACTATTATTATGTATGATGATACATATAACGATGTATTGTCAGAAAACATTCAAAAACATTCAAATATACAGCATGTAAATGATACGAAATGTTTTGTTTCTTCAAATTATACTAAAGAGTAATATGCTTTTAATTAAGTGATATATTTTCAATTTAAACAAAAACCGACTTAAAAACATGCAAACTTCCTTTTTGTTACATATTCTGCAAGATAATCGCTATAATAGAAACAAATAATCTAAACCTACTAGGGACAACAGTCAGATTTTAATAACTAGTCAGAAATTTAAGAATTATAATGAACAATATCTTCTTAATTCTTAACTTCAAACTAAACTGCAGTGCTGGTTTGAAATGTACAGCGTCTTAAACTCCAGACTATATTGATCCTTTAAATGCCTGCTAACAAAAAATGCTAAATGGAAAGCACTTTCTCTGCATTGAGGCAATGATCTCACATAGCCCCAGTGAGGCTGAATGCAAAATCCTGTTTAAAACTAAGATTTTAGTCTTTAAAACATAGAATTAAGTTCCTGATTAGTCATTAAGCGTGCCATTTAAACTGGCAAGAAAAACAATGCTGCAGTTTTTAAGCATCCAACAACAGATCAAATGTTTGTCTCGTCGCTGACGCTATCCTGATATCACAAAGTCCGTCTCTGGTCAGTAAATTTCTCCTTTTTTTTTCTTCATAAACTGGTTTTGCATGAATCAAGCAGAAGGTGTAAAATCAGGAGACTTCAGGCTTGGCTGCATGCAGGCCACACGCACAGGAAATAACTTCGCACACAAAAGCAGATGAGCGAACGATCGCACTCGACACATTGGCAGAGTGCAACCCTTCCCTCAAACTCACCCGGTTTCTTGAAGGCCGGCTCATGAGCGAGGCTGTCGGGTGTCAGTTTGCCTTTATAAACTCAGACTGCAGACAGGCATGAAGCAGGTCCACCCAAACTGGGAGTGTCTTACTAGGAAACGTCTAAACCAATTAGTGATTCACAGAGTGCTTCCCTCCCCACTGCCGGGGCCATACTCTACCACCAGCACAGACACCTCTCCTCCTCCTCCTCCTCCTCTCCCTCCTCCATCACCTCCCTGTGAGATCTCATGCAAGGAATCCATTTGTGGCGTTTAGTGGTCCGCCTTGTTTCTGCCGACCGCAGCAAATAATATCAGCCCTGAATTATTCACTAAAGCTTTTTGCACTAAAAGCCTCTGATTGTTGTTCCACAGGAAAGAATGGAGGGAGCTGGACAGTAATGACTTGGTGGTGCAGTGTGCATATAGGGAGCACAAACACACAGACTCATGCAAACACAGACAGCATGTATACAGATATAGACAAACCACCGGACCAAGAAGCAAAGAATGATGTAAACCACACATGTTGAGATTGATATTAAGATTACAGCATGCTGTGATATTATAAGAATCCCACACAGAAGTAAGTTCACCAGCAGTACCTGTTTTAGTTTAAGGACATTCATAAAACTAGTGCAGTACAGTGATACTTTAGGGGTGTCTGGATTCATTTCTATTCATAAAGTAAAACAGATGTGTTTTAATCAGAAATATTAATTTAACTGAATTTATTAAGATATTATAGGAAGGTCAGAATATGTGAAAGCTGATTAGAAGTGTCTTTAATTTTATTATTGGAGCAAAAATAAATAATACAATGAAATTTAAACTGATATTTTTATTTTCAGTGCTCTTTATACCTAGTTTTGCATAATTTCTTGAAAAAAAAAAAAAAAAAACTACATTCATGTTTGCTGTCAGATTTTCAGCTGTGGAATAATTGAATAATCTGAAAATGTGGACCAGTAAGACGACCGCTGTGTGCCGCTTCATCACCAAGAACAAATCACTCACACAGGAGTGTAATACCAAACAAGCAGAGAGTTCACGGGACTCTGGAGGTGCAGCAGGACTGACAACTTTTTTGTTTTATTAAAATATTACATGCTGAAATCTATGGACGAGCAAGTAAAACGTAAAATAAAAAGAGTGGAAGGGGGCATCCAACTATGTTTTGTCACCCATGATACCAAGGTCATTAAAGTCAAAGTTTCACTTCCTGAAATAAGTGAAAAAAATAAAAATAAATTTAAAAATACTGATTTTTTTTCCCAACACATTGCATTTTCCTCCATCTACTCTTCCTCGTCATCTCACCAACCCTGCACATCTTGTCTCGATCCATACGGTTCTAAGGTGTCAAGAGATGAGACCTGCACAAATGTTGAATCACAATCAGCTTTTCAATGTCAATGTGAGCAATATCACAAGCACAAATGAGACTCGGTTGAACTATCTTGTAAGGTCACTGTTATTGGGTGGAGATATTATGATGATTAAAGAAAAGAGGAAGAATAAGAAAAGTTGAGGGTTAATCACAGACGATATGGTCATTGGATATGATGTGATGGTTTCACAGTTCGATGTTTTCCTGAAATTGTTCAGCCCTAATGTCTGAACCGTAAACAAAGACAGGCATTAAAATGTTCACAGAAATCAGCACAATGATCAAGCAGAACATGAAATCCGACAACTTGCGGTGCATATTTGAGCAGTAAAAAGTGTTTTTTGTTTGTTTGTTTTAACCAGTACAGAGTTGAAGCGACTCTCTCTCAATATATATGATAGTGAGCTCATTACCAGCACAGACACCTACTCATGGGTTTTTATAACCGGATCCGCAGAATGGGAACTGGATATTAGGACTATAAAACATGATCCTCGCTCTTAAGCAACCACAGGGCTGGCCATCTACATCCTGACAAGAAGAGGATTATTTTCCTCAGAAAGAATCAAGATTTAGCTTCTGGTTTCAGGGAGAAAAAGAAACATCAGATCCAACTCCCAAGAGGTCGGGAAATGATGACAGAAGAATATGAATATTTGCTTAGATGTATCAAAAAATGTCTATAAGGCATTTCAGGAGAAGATGAGAGCATCCATCACATGTAGGCAATTGACAAGTGGATTAGTGGGCGTCTCAAGTGTCATGACCGAAGGAAAGAAAATAAAAACAGAAGGGAAAAAAAATCCATCCAAACGCAGACATTTATTGTTTATTTAAAGGTTCCATGAGCAACCATGTAACAAAATCTATATTTGCAACTATCAGGTTTATGCTGGATGTGCAATGGCAGCTAAATAGTAGATGGCGAGAGGTTATCTGTGCTGCAGGAGATGGATGAGCATGGTTTTAAATGACAGAACAGCAAGTATTAGACACATCAGCAAGGTTAGTACAGTAAAATAAAACATAAAAGACCACAGAAATGTCGCAAACAAAGACATAAATAAACAATTCACAAACACACAGATCACACAAAATAAATTCTGAACTCAGAGTAAAGCAGCGTTGTCAATGCCGTCACAAAGAACACAGTGATGGTCAGATACAGAGACAGATGTGGTACCTGTAGAACTGCAGCTGTCGTTTGGGGCTCCCATAACGAGCGCTGAAGACGTCAAGGAAAAAGAGGAAAGAGTAAAGACTTCATTAATATAGAAAGGAAAGAAACAGTGTTAGTGGCGCACACACAGAGGTGAAGTGGAATCAGAACATTTAGCCGCATACGGTGCTGGAAGTGGAAGCAGGAGGAAACGCATATAGCACGTTCTGAAACATTTTGGTTTCCAGCAGCACATCCCGTCAGATGACACCAAAGCAGATTTTATGTCCCGCAAGGACAAGTCACTATTTGACTCTGACAGTATCAAAAGTTAGCAAAACATCACGGCTCCACAGGACGGTGGTACTAAACTAAATATTTAAACCAAAAATGCAGATGCATTAACTTTTGCCAGTAGTGTTAAAATACAGTCATGTATTGTTATATAGATTTTTATGAAAGGTTGTGAAATTCTTACACTTAAATACCTTTATTAAATACACCAGCTTTTTGAGCGATGAAAGTCGCGCAAAACGTCAAAAACAAAAAAGCAGCATTATTCCAACCGCTCCTCAGATAGAATTAAGCAGTATTTTTTTTTTATCATTTATTGTTTTTTGATTGATTTCAAATATGATTTTACTTAGGTGATATGTTTACAGGCAAATGTCAGAACATTATGCTATCAATACTAAATTCCACGATTTTAATGGAACATACATACTGTGCAGAATAGTTTACTGTTTTGTTTTCTGTTTCTTTGCAGAGAAACAAAAGTATAATTTATCTCTTTTATAAGTGACAAAAAATTAAAGTCACTCTGGAACGTTCTCTTGTTAAAAGGACTGAACTGTGGGCATGAGGGAAAGTTTTTTCCTTTTGTGAAATGGCATGTTTTATAAGCACTGGTATTTATTGTAATCAGAAAACGCCCCACGACTAGTTTTACATGATCTAACAGTGTTGAAAATCATTTTGCACTAATTTTAAAAAAGTGTCAGATCAAGCTTCTTTTGCCACTAAGTTAAGATTCCAAGCTTGGTGTCCAAAAACTAAGATAAAATTTGAAATTAAATTTAATCAGCGAAAGCAGAACATCTTTTTTATATATATATATGCTTCCATATTTATATATAATAAATCATAAGTCAATATTTCTGCTATTTGTAGTTACTTATATGTTCAAAATGTTTGTGTAAATTCATGTAATTTCCATTACTGCACATTGTTTTACACTTTTTAACATATGTTGTGCTGTACATTGTTATGCAAACCTACTTCTAATTTTCAGTTACATAATTCTTTTTATTATACGTCAATCTCTCTGTTTTCAATCAGTATATTTTATTGAACACAGTTAATTACTATAAATGTTTCTTTTATACCCATTCACTGCAAAAAAGTTTAATCCAACGGCAACAATGGAAACATTTCTTTTTCAGTCAAAATGTAAAAGTCAGCATTACTTTTCACCACATAAACAGCTGACTTGGTTCAAGAATGTTCCATGGTCAAAATTATTTGACCAAACTTGTTCCAAGGTCAAAACAAGTTTGGTACTGAATCTAGACTGTTCTAAAAATGTTCCTTCATTTAGATCTAATTAACTTTAAGATCAACTTAAAATGTCTTACACCAATTAGAAAAAGCTAAACAGAGACACAAACCACAATCAAATAATCTACCACAAGCAAAGAGACAACTAAAGAGACAACTATAAAAAGATGTAAAACTGACAAATGTTTTATACTTTGAAATTAAAATAAGAAAATAAAAGTAAATTTAGCACAGAATCTGTATAAACAGATGATGCTGAGAATGAAAAAAAAAGTCACATATTCGACCTAAATCAGCAGGAAGCCAAAGCAAAAATAGTACATTTCTGCTCCTTCATAGATTTTTTTATACCAAAAACAGAAACAACAACAACAACAAAAAAAACTGTTCTGCAGCAAAAAGACAAACTGAGATACAAAGAACAGACAATGCAGACGAAAACCAGAATGGAATTGCACACTATTACAAACCAACAATGTTTATAAAAAGACATTTACTCAGACACTTTGACCAACCTTATTATGCATCATTAAATGCCATATTCCAGTCATAACTTTAAAAAGTCTGGTCAATCGTTTAGTTAGAATAATGTTGCAACCCGAGTCATTTTTGTGCCGTCACTGAATGGTGAATGAGGCAGTAAGGAGGGTAGATGGCATGCAGTTATATGCTAGTATGTCTGACAGGGGATACGTCTTGCAGTAAACCTTTCAGTAAAACTTAATAAGGCTGGTGAGCTGAAACAGTTTGAGCCAATAAAATGTTTCCTATTACACAAACCTATTAAAATTGGGGATCTAATACCTGCCTGGTGTTTTTATGAATCATAAAATGCAATATTCTTAATATTATGGATAATATGAAGAAAAGCAATGAAGATTTTGAGAAAAAAAAAATGACATTATTGTCTTTGAATATTAAGCAGATGAGTCTCTAGCACCCCATGCTGGTGGTTTAGCAAAATGCAGGGAATGTGAACTTCACCATGGTGATGTGGAAGAGAAATGATACATTGATTTCCAAGTGTTTTAAACAGAAGTTTGAAAAATGTGACATGTTTCCATTCAAACCCATTTATTCTTATACGCCTAAATGAAATCTAGTGTAGCCAACTGTAGTTTGTTTATAAATTGGCAAAAAGTGGAAAAAGTTCAAAACAAGTAAGAGCAACACATAGCAGGACACAACAAACATATATAGGAAAATGTTGAACTACATGAAACAAAATTTGCTTTGTCACATTTCAGCTATTCTATTTTCCTTCCTAAAAATAGTTCTGCAAATATCTGGACTATTTTCTATTCCATCAGCCCTGTGCACTATATGTAGGTTTAATAAGAGTTTACTCTATTCCCTAAAAAAAAGCCTTTTAATTGCAATATCCTCCATTTGAGAAGCTCTCTCTAAGCTGATCGAAATAAGTCAGATGTAAGCATGCACCAGCTCACCTGTAGATCATGCCAGGTGAGCCTGTCTGTCGGAGGGAGAGGCGGGCCGGAGAGTCTGTAGTCGATTCAGGATACATGGAGGCAGGTGGGAGGGGGTGAGGCCAGCCTGCCGGGGGTGGTGTGTTTTCACAGAGACCTCAGGGTACACTCGATCACTGATCACTCTGTAAGGAAAACAAAGAAAACACTTGAGTGTGACTCTGTTTTTAATAGCAGACTAAAAGTTCAACAGAAGAAAACTCAATGTGGAATATTTACAACTTAATGAAAGAACACTGCGACAGCTGAACTGTTTGGGTTGGTCAGATCAGGAATTCAAAAGCTTCACCAAAGGGCTTTTTTTTCTTGTATCACTGTATCATGCAGGTATTTTCCTGCAAATGCAAAAAAAAAAAAAAAAAAAATCTACTTGTATGCATTAATTGTTGGATTAATATTTTATGCCATCTATTCAACTCTACTTGCTAAAGTTGCATTTGTCCAGCTAGATGGACTTTCATTGTCATTTTTATTCCCAATCAAGTTTTAAGTGAGCAAGATGCTAAAGCTTATGGGCGGTGGTGGGACATTATGATGAAGGAAAAGAAAGAGTTCAGAGGAAAATCAGGGTTGATTACAATTCCTATCATCAACGTCATCACTGAAAAATCTAACATTAACAATAAATTGTCCTGTTTTCTTAGTAAAATGTTCCTAAAGAAGATAAAGTAGACAGAGAAAAAAATCATCATTTTTTTTTTTTTTTTTGCCAGATTTCACTCCCGATTCCCAATCAGGGAAAATCTGTGTCAGTCTCCACTAGTTGTGGTCAATCTGTAGGGAGTGAAAATCTGGTAGTGTGAGAGTTGGTGAAGCCTGGAAGAGAACCGACCTGAACTCAGTCACAGTCAAACAAACGTGTCTGAATTTTCCGAGGCAGATCTGGACGCGCTCGGATAGTGTGAACTGACCAACTGTAGATGCATGTTGCCGAGGGCCAATGAGTAAGAGAGGCTGGGAAACGGCATCAAAATCATCATTTTTCCTGCATTTGTTACCATCAACACTATGGAAATAATGCAAATTTATTTATCATTGTGTCTTCATATTTATTTGTACACATTACTGTCTTTAGATTTTTAGATTAAAGCCAACATTGAGAGTTATATTCATGCCTCTCAGCATGAATATAACAAAGAATACAGTCACCACCATCCAAATCAGATTCACATGTGAGTTGAGACTTAACATACTTTAAAATATGTCTCATTCATTTCATGGGGAAGTGTAACAAAAGAACAGCCTATCCCGTCTCCTGGTGAGTAGCTTTTATTAGCGTCACCTATTGATATGTTTGTTTGCTCAAACTGTTGCTTTCCCAAGAATTTCTGTGGCATTTTGATGCGTTCATTTGGCTTTAGTTTAGTCTGAAGCATCCCACAGTCCCTCAGCAGGCAAAGTTAGTTACAGTAAGTGTGTGAATCCCAGTCTTTCAGTCAGGAAACAAAAACCAGGGTGTCAGTGTGTCCCTAGCTTAAGTGAACAGCAGTTAGCACACCAAAGATATATCCACAATACTTTAAAGAATCTGCAAATCGGCACAATACGTACGGTCTATACAGACTGACCAGCGAACAATCTACAATTCTGATTATCATAATCAAATTACATTCTTTAAAAACAGGAGTAGTAGTAAAAAGAAAGTCTTTAGCCACAGAAGGTTTAACCTTTTTTTTTTTACCATTAACATATGATCAACTCAACCCGAACCTCTAAGATACATTTGATAATGGCAAACTCATTTAAGAGAAAATAAAGGAGTCTAAAAAAGTAAATAAACCCTTATTTGAATCTACGTAGCAGTAAACCAGTTGACCAGGCCTTGATGCATCCGGTGCAAAGGGTCACAAAGGTCAGCAGTTTAGGATGTTTCACGTCAAGCAAAACAAATCATTTTATGACTTTACATCACATGTTGCTTGCTTTTCTTTTAAAAACTACAGCGAAACAGCCACGTTAAGAGAGGAAGAAAAAAAAAAAGCATAGGAAACAGTTTCACTGCTGCCCAACTCCACCACTAGATGGAGTCATGTTGTCACTTTGAGTCTGCAGACCTGAGCTGAATGACTAAACCATCAGCCCAATTCAATCTTTCAAGTTTTCCACAGCTGAAGGGGTAACATGTATTAAATAAATTCCAGCAAAGGACATAAAAAGGAGGTAATCACATCAAAATATAATACACATTACTGGCAAAAGGCAAGGTGAAGACGAAACTCCATGCCCAATCACAAGCCAAAGACTTGAGTTCTTACTTGAACAACAAAGGTAGCTAATCGCTGTCCCTGTACGTGCTCACTACAGCAAAACACAACCGATCTACTGCTAAGAGCAACCCTATTCCATGAATAATTCAACATGTCTTCCCAAGAAACAGGCCATCGTTGTAGCATGGTCTCTAAAAGAAGCCAGGCTATGGTCGGTTGGGGAGTAAGGTATGCACATGTGCAATTAAAGGAAATTTAATCAAAATCTCATGAAAAACGTTTACAGTGAATATCATTAGAGCTGAGGAGGAAAAGCAGAACTGTGGATGCTCTAACCCAGTTTACCGCAATCAGTAAAATAAAACCTCACAAAGCTGTGTACTCGGGACATCATGCTACTCTACTTCCCCACCGGCTGCAAGTCATGACAACTGAGATTGCAACGATAACATGAAGGTGACTTTCTCCTCGCATCAATTTCCCAGACAGGGAATGTGTGTCCCATGTTCCCAAGGACACGTTTATCACTCCGCGCCCACTCACTTCAATCATGGCCCAATAGATCACAGGCCATCACTGATCATATTGATAATAATGGCATGACCCTGATGGGCAGGAACAGATTTACAAGCAAAGCAAAATCCAAGTGAATTATCTCACTCTGACCAAGATCAAATTCAAATGTCTACATTTAATTTGTACACTTAATATATAAAAGTTTATTTAAAAGTGAGCCAATGAAGATCACCAACGTTTATTTTTCATTCTGTCCAGGACTGCAGTTCAAACAGCTGAACAGTATGGTAGTATATTGTCAAAGTTGTGTTTGTTGTTTTCCCCCAAAGATCAGAATTTATATTAAAACATGAAGAGCTGTGTATGTGGAAAAAAAAAAGTTTTTTTGGTTTGTCTAGTAGTAATAGAAATAATAAATGTCATATTTCTTTTGCAATAGCAGAAGAACTTTTTCCGTTTTACACAGATTGAGTTAGATCAAGTAATATAGTTTTGTGTAAAATATTCATGCACCATAAAACTAGGATATTTTTTTTACACATCAGCTGGCATGCTAATCTCATACCAGCCAGTTCCTGTTCAGTACACACAGGTCATTGTTTGAATGAACATTTTGAAAGTTTAAGACAGAAATGACAAAGTGCCATAGCAGAGAGATAGTACTATTGTCTGTAGGCCTAAAAACACAGAAGAATTCAGAGATTTTTAAAACGTTTGTGAATTTACCTGACTTTAATTCATTCATGTGACAACAGATCTGGATTTTTCCAAATGTTGTTTCTCCATGTACTATGACGCCCACAGGGAAGAAAAGACTGTAATGGCTGCTGGAGCTCACTTAACCTGAGCTCAGCACAACATACATACATACACCTGTTATTAAAAATTATATTGATTCAAAGAAAAGAACTTCATTTATGAACTTATAGATTTTTTTTTTTTTAGGTTTTAATTTTTGTTGCCTCACTCTCTGGTTTTTTAAATCGATAATTTATCCACTGGCACTATAACCTGATAAACTGAATATCAATATCAATATCTGAAGAAATGGTCAATATCTGAAGAAATGCAAAATATGTGTTTGTTTTCTAAAACTTTTCTAACTTTTGAAATGTTACGTTTTATGAGAAACAATGCGCAAGCTTTGCAAAACAGAAGAACAAAATATTAGTTGCCTGTTGTTTTAGCTTATTTACATACCTCACAAAAAAGTACATTATGGACACCAGCCTCTACACTTTATAGCAATGCAGCAATCTTACAGAGATGCCTGTAGAGAACTGCGGTTGGTGAGGATGCTGCTGCTGACTGCAGCAATGCGGTACACTACAGACGCATCCTGGCTCAAGTTAGAGGGCTCAAATTTACTGCGCTAATGGGCAAAGGTGCACTTTGCAGATTAAAACTGCAGACAGAGCAAGAAAGCAGAGAAAAAGGGCTGATATTGTCAAACGATGCCCTATTATCTATGTGTCACGTCAATTTTTCTTTAAAGAGAAGCAGAGCAAAACACAAACAGTTTGGGGGATTTATAATTGCCAAACTTGATCAATAGGCAGCATGATGAAATTTGCCTAAATAGTTTATTATTGTAAACCAAAATATGAAATTTCTAACTCTTGTTATTTTAGATAAACAGATGGTATCTGTCAGCAAAACTTCAATAACAGAACAGATATAACGTCTATATGGCTTTTCAATTCTAGGTTTCATGCCCATAATAAATTCAGCCTGCTGGGTGGAGTCTCACTGCAGCAGATGCCCACATTTCACAAAGATGATAGTGCTAAAGGTCACAGAGAGTGCTGGAAACATAACGACTGAGGAGAAAGAGCAGAGCAGATGAAATAAAAGCGGATTTTGAATGATAATCCCAATCGCAAAATACAACAATAACGTCACAGTCTCATCTTTTAGGTTTGCGGAAAACCAGATAGAGTAAATTTAAAGACAACACACCCAGATTCATGTGCTTTTTCATGCAATATTTTTCATCATTTCAAAGTGGTAATGATCCATTTCCTAAGCCGGGTTTTTCCATTTTAGGGTTACCGCCTATCACAGCATTCATTGGGCAACAGGTTGGATACTCTGTGCACAGGGAAACAGTTTATCACAGGACCCTATCCAAATTTATTTAAAGCCAAATTAATTTTTTCAAAGCTCTTCAACAAGATGTGTGAATCATCTTTCCCCATCTTCAGAAAAAAATAAGCATTGTGTCTGAAACGACAAAACCAAATTTCTGACTTGATTCTGCAATGACGTAGATCACAGGTGTCAAACTCCAGTCCTGGAGGGCCACTGCCCTGCAACTTTTAGATGTACCTCTGCTGCACCACACCTGAATAGAATAATTAGGTCATTAGCAAGGCTCTGGAGAACTTTATCTACACAAGAAGGTGGTAATTAAGCCATTTCATTCCAGTGTTTTGTAGCTGTGGCACATCTAAAAACTGCAGGACAATGGCCCTTGAGGACTGAAGTTTGACACCCCTGACGTTGACGATTATGGTATCAGCTGATGACCGGAATTGATTTATTTTTTATTTTTTTAGCCTGAAAGGCCCTTAAGGGTCATGAGCCAGTTGGAAATGCTAAAATCTGATCCTTTTTTTGGATTAGTAAGGGTCTCGTATGTAAGTGTTACCAAGTCTTGTCTACTGCAATACTTTGTAGTGGAGAAGTCATTACAGCAGCAAGAAGGGTCAGAAAGATTAACTTTGGTGACTTTTCCAGGTATAAGGATGTCAGTGACAAGATGTCAATTCGGAGCTGCATCACTGATTTGGTTTTGTTGAACTGGCAAAGGAGCGACATTACAGGAAATGCCCGATTTGGCTGGCAGCCTTTTACTATATGCAGAGTTAAGGTAATGGCCTATAATGGGGAACACACACAGATTATGGCTTAAAGTCAGTAACAGGCTTCTTTCACATTAAAATACAGAAATCAAATTCCATATTTTTGCAAAATGCATAGGAACCTTTTAATTTTAACTTTAACTATGCAAATGAAGATGATCACCACTGAAAGATACTAAAGACAGTTTTGAATGTGACATCCAAATTGTTTAGCTTTGGTTTTAAATGTCTAGTTCATTTTTCTTGGTAAATATGGCGAAAAACAAATGGTGAGAGAAGGTGGTCTGAGAGGAAAAGAGATTTGGTACCGGTTATGGTAGACATTTACCTTCATAACTTCACTTAAGCTCGTCTCTCACACCTTCTATACAAAATGCAAAATTGAGTCACAAAAGGTTGCTCGCCATGCTTTCCATCCACAAATCCACCTACACCCTGCCTGACTGAATTCCCTCTTGAGACAGGGCTTACGTGAGCAAGCCAGGCAGGCAGGCAATACTGGCCTGGAAAGCAGAGCACGGTGTTGTGTATATGTTGGCAGCTGCAGAAAACACACACAGATCCGAGCAGATGGCTGTGGAAGAGAAAGACGGGCTAACAGAAGACAACTGCCGGGGATATCCTACATGAGAGATCAGTCAGAGAGAGAGCGAGAGAGAGAGACTCCAACGTAAACCCGTTTTCAGTGAGGCTGCAAAGATGATTCAAATGGAATCCCCTTATCATCTAAAGTGACATCCAAAGGATGAAAGTCAAACCCGTGTAAAGATGGAAAGCCACGCAAGGGCATTGGGTTTTTTTTTTTTTACTCCCTCCCCTTTCATCAGACAGACAGTTTGTGATTTCTGAAATGGCCTCCTCCCTGTTAAGCTGCGGAGGTCCTTGATTACAGAACCGATCCAGGTCACTGGCTGCCAACTGAGTGGGAAAAAAATAACAGCAATTTGCATAAATAAAACCTATTTATAAAAACAAACTTCTGATACAAATCCCCACACCCCTCTGGTTGAAAGATGTTAAAAGCACAACTGAGAGCTGAGCTGTCAGGAGTCATTAAACTCTCTGACAGCTGCTGTGGTTGAACACGCAGACGTCTGCGACATCTCATTGTCAAACTTTAAGCCAAGCTCATCATAAGCTGCAGAGACTGGACCCACATAGATTAGGGCTCAACTCTAAATGTAGGGCTTTATACAGGGCAGTTTATAATGCTTAGGATCCTAATTATATGAAAGCTCATTTTTGATCCTATTCAAGTTGTGTGTGTGTGTGTTTTTTTTTTTTTGTTTTTTTTTTGCCAAATTCGTTAATAGTTTTTTGGTTGCGCACTTAAAAATATCACAGGAGCTTCATTCTTAGTTACAATTGTTTCATGTGGGTCTTAAAGGATAAATAAGTATCCCCAAAACAGTCAGTGAGTATGATATATTTATGTTTATAAATAGTGATTTATAAATACTTGATTTCAAACTGTTCAAAATTAGGACCCAATAACATCAGGAAAACATGATGTAATAATATTGGTGAATGCAGCAATAAACACATGACATATCATTAAATTAATGTCAATTAAAAACTGTTGATGTCTGTCTGGAATGAATATTCAACATTACTGAGTAGAATGATTTTCAGATATGGGATATGACAGCAGGAGACATTACCTGGTGTCAATCTTACCGTAAATTAAAGCTACAATTTACAAAAGTCCTTCGTCTTCCTCTTTGATCAAAAAGGCAAATGTTCTGTTTGGAGAATTTTTACCTATGAGGTTAACAAACAGAAAACGCAAAAGGATGATCGTTAGCTTTCATCCAAACTGTGAAACATACTGTTGGCTAAAAAGCAGGGTAACTCAAAAACATTAGGCGACATACTTTGAAGATCAACAGTTTTACACTGATGAAGACATGGGTATTCTTGTTATACTGTTACCGATTAGATTTGCCTGATATATATTTTAAATAACACTTTACTTTCATATTGTCAAAGACAATTTCAGGTTTTAAATCTTTAAATTATTTTAACAACTTGTCATCAATTATTGACTGAACCGAGTCATGGCATCTCAGTGTAACAAATAAGATTTACATCACTGACAGACAGTTGATAGTCTGTGGCAACTGCGTAATGACATTCATGACGATATGGACCAAAATTAGAGGTGTGCCGATCGATCGGCCACCGATCATAATCGGCCGATTTCCGTGAAAAGTGTATCGGTGATCGCCGATCACGGTCTCTTGTTGCCGATCACACAAACCGATCACCTGCATCTCATTTCACAGCCTGCCTGTGCAGCTGGTCTCCTCTTTCCTTCACACTGCGGAAACACGCAGCAACAAATCCTAAGCCATGTGTAACTATAACGCACTGAGTGAATGGGGAAGTTTGCATGTTGCAGCGGAAAATTGAAGCACGTCAAAATGCATCAACACGACGTATATGGCATAAAAACAATGCCGTTCTTGACGGAGTTTGGCTACATCGAGGCTCACTGCAGTAAAAAAAGACATACGGATGATCAGATAGCAGGTAAAGCAGCGCACAGCAACAAACACTCACCCGGATTAGCATGACGGTCAGAAAGCTAAACAAATAACCCGCAAAATTATTTAAGTCTTCGAGCTGCGATGTAAGACGCTGGTTCTGCTCTCGCTGTTGAACCGCTGCTACGCTACAGGTAGTAATATTTCACAGACAGCGCCGCTTCTGCTCCACCTGGCAGTGACTCTCACACCGAACCTCTGCTTAAAGCGGCAGCATCTAACTTAAAAAAAATAAATTTTACATATGTATTAAAACTTTAGTTGTCCTAACATGAGACAGATGATCTCTAAAAAAATAATCGATCTCCTCCCTGTTCTGCATAATTACTCCGCTCAGTCAGAATCAGCCACTCAGAACTAGCAGTAATCAGCTAGCCGCCATGCTATCAGGAAGTTTTCATTCAGTAACTTGTTTATTGTAATGGAACCTGTATTTGCCTTTGAATGTAAAGTTTTATACTTGAATTTTTTGGCAATGTTGAGAGGATTTATTTTGACTCTTTGCATTATTTATCCTCTTCAGAGCCTTCATATCTTTTCAGTCTGTTAAAGATAGTATTACCAATAGCAGTACAATTTGCACAATGCCTGTTTTGATTTTTTTCTTGAAAAAAGTTATTAAAAACAAGTTTTTGTCTAAATTAAGGTGAATTCATGGTTCCTTTTTCCACATAATGTAACCGGTAGTGCTTATGATTAAAAAAATAATAATTATGTGATCGGTATCAGTGAAGGCCGTGATCAGCCCTCATGGGTGATCGGAATCGGCAGGAAAAAAACCTGATCGGCACATCTCTAACCAAAATGTCTGAGGAATGTTTCTGACACCTTGTTAAATGTACATTATGAAGAGTTAAGTTAGCTCTGAAGCCAAATGGAGATCTGACCCGGTACTAACAAAGTGTACCTAATAAAGCAGTCTGCTTGGATGAATCAGGACTTTGAACGTCAATCTTGACACCTGTTTGCTACTCAGCTAATTTGGAGTCTATCCCTGTTTTATGAGTACAAAACACAGTGCAACTGACATGGTAATAAATTAGGTTAACAGGCTGCTTCTAAAAAGTTGCTAGGGGTCCGCACACCAACTTGGGACTGTGAAGCTGAAGAGAAGCATTTGTTTGCACTGCAGGAAGAGAACAGGCTGCGGTGAACAAGGAGCACAGAGACGTACACTGCAGTAGAAATCCGAAACCATTTTTCTGTCCATCAATGTGCTCCCACCACATCTGAGTGGAAAATCCCGAGAATCAAAAACGAAGAAAGTACAATAACAGGAAGGGTTTTCATCTGATGCTGCCTTCACAGTGACTTGCTTAGTGTCTCTGAAGTGGAAGTATCAAAACAGGATTTAATTAGGTCAAATTATAGTGTCAGACTGGTGTTTTTAGCATGTACTCACAGCAGCAGAAATAGCTTGACTGGACAGTCGGACACAGAGCCCACATGCACTTTCAGACAGCAAAATGCTTAAACTGAGCATCCATGTCTCTGCTAAACTTGGAAGACTTTTTTAAATTGCAACATGAAAAAAAAAATTTTTTTTTTTCATTTTATCAACACACTCGAGGTCCTGTCCTCATAGTCTGCTCTGTATTTTTAGTAATCCTTATTCAAGTAAAACTTATCAGTGATTTCCACATCACTGCGTCTGAAATGACACGAACACCAGCAGGCTGTACAGAGGAGTTCAATATTTAGTTCTGCACAGATGAGCAGGAAGAATTAGGGTGATCACAAAAGCAGGGACATGGACAGACTCCATGATAGCAGTTTCAGCTTATAGCTCAAATACAATACCTGCATGAACAAAACTGAGGAAATCCAAAAGTGTGTCAGGTTATAAATATTCTGAGGGGTGGAAGCTGTGTTCAATTCTAAATTACCCTTACCTGTGGCGTCTGTCTACTATCGTGGCTTGCCAAAGTGTTTATACTTCTTTAACTATTCTCTGATTTGTTCTCTTAGAACCACAAATCAACCTGTGGAGATTTTTTTTTGTTTTTTTTGTGATAGATCAGCGCAAAGAAGCAAATTATGAATTTACTACTTTGGAATGGAAGAAAAAATGTTCATATATATAATTTTTTTCATCTACCACCATATGGCTACCCCTGCAAAGTAGCCAACACAGGCTAACAGTAACTCTGGAGGAGCTGCTGAGATCCACAGTTCAGGTCCACAAATCTATTCAAATGATGACTATTAGACTAGATTCACACTGAAGGCCTTAATCCTCAATTCTGATTTTTTTTTTGTGCCGTCATTCATATTTTCCAAATATACACAACTTGCATGTGTTATCCAATGTGAACTGCAAACAACATAAAAGGTCCCAGATGCGCAGTAGAGGACGCGATAACGTCACACGTAGGAAAAACGCTCAGTGTTTGTGGAAGTAAACATGAGTGGCAATGAAGAAGCATATCTTGGTATTTTAAAGTTGTTGTCCCGCAAATTGATAATTTAATCCTCATTATCGTCCGCCATAGTTGTTGTTTTTCTTTCTGCCTCTGCGTATCAGAATTGCAACGTTTGTTGAGTAAGAATGACATAACGGTTGGATGAATGCGAAATGGCCGTACAGTTCGCATTCATGTATCTGATATGTGTCAGAGTTAGGACCACATATCCAATTGGCCGGAGTCGCATTTGTAAATATCCGATCTGTGTTGTTCAGACTGCCATGAAAAGATCAGATGCAAGTTGCATAAAGGCAAAAATAAATAAATAAATAAAAATTTGGGTCACTTCAGGCTGCAGTGTGAACATAGTGTTAGTGTTGCAATCCACAAATCTGGCCTTTTGGAGAAGAGTGGCAGGAAGAAAGTCACAAGAACTCCTGTTTGCAGTTTGTCACAAGCCATGTAAGGACAAACATGCAACATTTTGGAAGATGTTAAGGACAGATGAAACCACAGCTATACGTTTTAAACAAAATAAAAATCAGGTGGCAGAAAACAAACTTTACAAATCACACTGAGCAAAGAGCAATATAATCGCACAGGAAATTATCTTGAATAATATTTCAACATATCGGTGTCAGAAAAGTAAAAATAGGCCAATACTAATAACCATTGCTATGTGACAGTGATAGTGAGCCAGCGCAGGATTGCGGGTGTTTAATTGAAGCAGAGAAACAATATGAGCAGCAGTGTGGCCATGTTTTCACAGTATCGAAAGGTTAGGGAAATATGTATAACATCGGTAAATATCGGTTATCGACCATAGTTGCAATAATTAATAGCAGATAGCGATACTAAATTTTCACATTAGTGCATCTCTAAAAAATTGTTAAAGCATATTTGACTGTTTATCTGAATGCAACGCAATGACTGAACACTGACAGACATAAATTACACCCAACGTAAGGAGCACACAACAGATCCAAGTGCTCAGAGGAAGAAGGCTTCTTGAGTTACATTACCACTAACAAGGGATTTATATCCCAGAAATTAAACAAGCCTTCCTTAAATTAAAAAAAAGAAATCACAAAGAAAAGACCTCATCTGAAAAAAACTAAAGTACAACTGTTGAGGATGTTACTGAAAAATAACTGCAATGAGCATAAACAGAGACATCAAAGTTGATGGTGTTTTTTAAGTTGCTCTCTGGAGAAGCCTATAAAGAGTTCCCAACTCATCAAATGCTTGCAGGTTTCTAATAGAACAATTACAATGGTCATTAAAAACAACTGTTCAATTATTCACCGCATTTTCTTTAATACTTCATCTTCACACATACAGCGCTTCATATGCAGCAAGTACTTCAACTTTTTTACTTTATATACAGGTTTGTTTTTCTCTGAAAGACCAGACTAAATAACTCTCCTTAACGAAGCAAACTGTCCCTCTTTTGGATGCTATTTTCTAACCGGTGAGGAAAATGGAGCGAATACGGTCCAGAGTTTCCATTAAAAACCAGCAACAACTGCAGGAAGTGGTTGACGGCTCTTTGAACAGATTCTGAGTGGCCCCAGGAGGCGCAGGCCAGGAGTGAGAACCAAGTAAAACACATTTTTCAGAGAGAAGAAGAGAGCAGAAATGCTCTGACAGTCTAAGGCTTGGATAAGAAAGATGCAGAATCATCTTCACAGAGGTGAAGATCTACTTCCTTAAAGGAGCAACCCGCACACCCATTGTATACATTAGGAATATTTTCCTATCCTTTTGATGCTATGATAAACCAGCCACACCGCTGACACCCCACCGTCCTGCATTCTGTTAAATGCCCAAACAGATGCTGCATGGCCAACTCACATGCTCAATGCTTTGCTTTAACAGTAACACCATTTACCAATGGTCAGAAGTTTGGTAGTGACCACTTCTAGATACTTCGTAGTAACTATGATCTTGATAGAAACATTTGTTTTAATTCTAATGTCTGCATCTGGGCTTTTTTCTTATTTTTTACATTCACTGTTGCATGCATGCTTAACCTAAAACATGTTTATTTTGTCATTTTTGATTAAACTGTTTTTTAAACTGTTTACTGAAATACTGCTTCAGTCAAACTGTGTAAGGAGATTCAGAGAGTAGAACAGCTGCTATAGTTGTGTCTGATAGACGATCTGCTGACCGGACTTCTGCAATTTGTTAAAGAACTACATGTCTGCAAGTTATATTACCGAAATGAAGCTTGTTTTCTCAATCACAAATTACTCATTCCATTGGGTAAACTCTTTCCCAATGGTAAGAGCTTGCCCAATCTCTTTAAGCCTATGTTCTCCGAGGGCATTTATTGCAGCTGAGTTGTTTCACGTCCCCATTCTGTTCAACATCACAGCAATGCACTGATTTTTACTCGAGCCAGACAAAATACCACGTACACAAAAACACAAAAAACAGATTGCTAAATAGTCAGTTGTGCCGTTTGGGGATGAGCATGAAGTACCTTCAAACCAACAAAACGTGACTGAAGAATTGCGGTTCTTGCACTAACAGACACGTCAAACTTCTGTAGATGAGCTTTCACACATTACAAGTCCTGCTGTTAACGTGACTGAGCACTGCACAGGAAGGAAACCCCTCCTCCATCCCCCATGAACTGTGATATTGAGGAGCTTCTGTTCAGCATTATGAAGAGCCCAGAATGGGGAACATGCTCTTGCTTTGGGCCTGAAGTGTCACTCAAAACCTCATTCTGTGGTCTACTCCGGTAACAATTGCCAAACCATCTTACTTCACATGTGCCTGGGGGCTTTTGTGTTTGATGATTTATTAATGTGTGAATGAGTAAGTAAGTAATAAAGCATATACATACTAACTATGAATGTTCGTATTAAATGTCCTCAGTTTAAATTCTAAATTCTTTAATGTGCTTGAATTAACTGCGCTTAGTAAACATGATATCTGATGCATTTTACCCTACAATATCAGAGATTGAGTACAAAAAAAGTTTCATTTATTCCTCAAGCATTTGTTTTCCTGGATCATCAAAATTTGCATGGAAAAGAAAAACACAAAATGAGAGCATTTCCCACCTAAGCCAAGGTCTTCATCTAACTTTGAAAACAAAACTAATTTTCTCCATCCACTTTGATGACATCTCCTCCATGCTGTTAATGTATCACAGTGATGTGCTGAGGCATTGTCACAAACAAATTACACACACAGTATAACCACCCACTCACTAGCACTCCTCACTCACAGAGTCCATGATACTTTGTACACTCAGTCCTGTAATACTGACAAGGACAATCTGTACAGTCAGTCACACACAGAAGAAATTGTACATTTTACAATGTATTTATGAAACAATTGTTTACTCCACATTTTAAAAGTTTTGGTGGATTGTTAAAGCAGCGAAAGCAAGAGATACATTAACAAAATAGTCGTATAAGGCTGCTATTGCTTCATTTGACATCGCCAAATATTTTTAGCACTTATTCTTTCTTGCAGGTGAACTAATTTTTTTTTTCTTTCTATGGTGATTTTTTTTTATTGTAATGGATTTTGTCTGAGTTTCAAAAGACTCAGCTATATGGCATCTGACAAAACCTGTGATCGCTGCTGCCCGTAACTTACAACAAATTATTCTGATATAATTTCAATTAATATTTGCAAGCTTAACCTCATGAAGTTTGAAAAAATATTGAAGAGTCATATTAATGCTCTAAATTATACACATCAATGATAAAACATCAACTCCTCTTTGAATACTATATACCTGATGTTTATTTAGGAGGGCTTAATAGCAACAAAAATGGACACCATCTCAGTCTACTACATTAAACACAAAAGCAAAGGAATAATAAGACAGACGGAGACAATGAGACGAATGCAAAGAAAAACACAATACTAAAAGTAAAGGTCTATACCAAGCAAAAGAGGGCAATAACCTACATTTAAAATGCATTAGCTTAGCACACCATGATGCTCAGGCACGACAGACACTGAATTTTAAGAGATTATCACTAAATATACCTAGAGGAGACCTGGGCATCTAGTGAGAATAAACAAAAGTCTTTATTTTGCAAACATCAAAGTAACTCCTAGTGTACCGTCTGAGATAACTTTCTGAAATGTGCATAATAAAATGCTAAATTGACAGGAGATGGGTGGCCAGGTTATACGCATGCAGGTGAGGATGCATAGATCTGATGCTGAAATGGGGCCACAGCTTGTATTGTGGAGGCCGTCTGCACCGTCATGACCTCCTCTGACCATCAAAGTAATGCAGGATTCTCATGCATATCAGCATTTACCCCACATGCTTTCAGCCCTTTGATGTCATACATTGGTGCAGATCTGAGTCTCATAAAAGGCTTGGCAAGACCAGTTCCCAAACACAGAGACCACCTGAGGACACTGCAGTTTTATAGGAACATACTGCTCCCTGTTCTGGCTGCAGAGCAGAGGCATTATTCACTGCTGCTTCAGAGAGTGCTGTAGTCCTGGGTTAAAAAAAAAAGAGTTACTCTATATGCAAAATGCTAATTTTTCTGGGTCGTATGGAAACACTGAATAGCTTTAGATCGGTCTCTGAGTGCCTACACAGGGACTGCAGAATAAAAACACAGGAAATGGAGAAAAAAAAAACAAAAAAAAAACTTTAACATAAAGCTGGAAAAACTTAATGGACATATAGTGCCCACACACTGTCTGGATCCATCCAGGTACGCTTACACATCAAAGCAATCCATGTTTCTGTAGGAAGACAGGATGACGTCTGAAACTGCTGTTTATCTGTGTGGTGCTTTTTCTAAACAAACACTCAAATCCAGCTAAATAAACAGACCATGGTCCGTGCACGGTCAAGCAGAAACTTATTGCCCGATTTCCCGAAGCATAAAGGTTTAACATCATCTATTTTATTCAGGTCTACATATATGCTTTTAGCTAGCCCACTGTCCGTGTCGCAGGCAATAATTGTTGAAGTTCAAAATGTTGGTTCACCAAGTCCTCCAGGCAAAAGCGGCAAAGCTCCAAGGAGAGCGGGCTTCAGTGTTTAATAAAATAGTAGCTCTTGTTTTGATCCTGTGTGTCAGTGCAATGTGTCCAGGTGTTAGGGTGAATCAATGTGCCATCTGTACTGTTACATTAAACTGTGATGCTAACAGCTTCTATAAAGATGTGAGAAGAAAAAAAACAGCAAACACTGAATCTGCAATCTGCCCAGGGTTTGTTGTTACTATTTTATTTTATTAAAGCTGCACTTGATGCAAACACAAAAGTGTGACCATGGCCCACAACAAGCAACTACGATTTCTCTTCATTCAGAAGAAATCTGCCTGGAAATATAAACACATCTTGTCTTATACATATCTACTAGCAAAGGTTTTATGGATTTTTTTTTTCTGTACAGCTCCTGAACTGATGTGATCACCAAGCAAAAACCAGCAAAAACAGTTAATAAGTGGCATTTTTCATATTCATCAAAGTCCCGGCAGAATTGTAATCATTTATACCTCATCATTTAATATCCACCTTTTTATAAAAAGGTCGTGCTGGGAGCACAACCTTTTTCATGGTTGTGCTGCTGGTGAATAGTTTATGTTAGTAACTCCTAACCTACAGTTGCAGCAAAGTGACTTATTTTGGTATATAGTGAGCTGTATTTTTTGAAGGAAATGGTTAGCAGTTTACTTTTTTTCCCCTGATTATAATCAGAAACCTGCAGACATCCTCTTAAAGCTCTAACATCTCTAAGGAAGCCTACTTGTGCCACTATTTGCAGCCACACTGTTGATCAAAGTTTAACCAGAAGCTTCAGACTGAGCCACTGGTTAAGGTGGTTTATTCCTGTGATCAGTGGATTATTTCCCATCCATTACCAACCGATGAGGAATTAAGATGAAGTGTAAAGCAAAGACAGAAGGTCTCGCACAAATGAGTTTGTATAAGGAAAAAATAAAATACTCTTACAAAAACAAGATGTATTTTTCTAAGTTGAAGAAATACAATAAATTCAAGTTATTTATTTTCTAATGTAAATAAAACATACATGTCTTCTTGTACAAATCTAATTTACATATTTGAGCTTTTTTATAATTTATTAATGCTAAAAGGAGAAGATAATAGATCAAAGACCTGCTAATGATCCACAATACATATCTAAAATGTGTACGTGCCCAAGTGTCTCCAGTGGACTGTGGCTCTGTCTCCCACAGTGCTCTCCATCTGTCTCTTAACCTGCTTTAGGTGCCTCTTGCACAACACTTTCCAAATGGTGCATTTAGTACTTTAGGTTCCAAAAGATTACCTTTTTGTTTGTTTTATTTGCTACAATAAAAGTTTTCAAACACCAAAGAAAATGTATACATCTCATAAAACAACATATTTGTTCATTGAAATAATTTAGTGATAACCATTATCGTTCTGAATGTGCAAAACCATAATGGTTCTTAGCCAATGTCATATGTTTCATATGAACTTCAACTTTTTCTTTTTAAAACATTAAATGTATAAGAGCTGAATGTTAATTGATGCAATGCAAAGTCTGTGCTTATCAGCTGCACAACATAATTCACAATGTCGATTTATGCTGTATCAATATCACAAAGAACTGCAGAAAATATTATCTGACAATTATCATGCTGGTAATAGAATTGCTAATGCTTGTTGTTTAATACTGCAGGAAATTAAAGTTTCTCTTTTTTCGGAGAAGTAAGATAATCTGTCTTAATCTATCAAAAACACAGTGAAGGTAAGTACTTGTTATCGCCACATTTGCTCACGTTATTACATGCTTTCTTAATGCTATCCAGGTCTACTGTATACGTTTAGCTCAAATGGTTTTCACCATTTATAAAACATGGAAGGAAATAAGAAATTAACACAAATAAAATGGTATCAATAAAATGCAGAATACTGTAGAATTTGTTTATATGAGGAAATGTTCTAATCAATAGAGGGTTTCTCTAAATTAGAATATTTGGGGAAATCATTCAACACGACGGCATCTGAAGCAAAGAGCTAAATTATGTCATGGAAGGAGAAATTTGCTTTCTGTAGCTCATGTTTTTACAAAATGAACTGAAACTAGAAGCAAAACATGCATGTACTTTAGTGGATGTCTAATGTGAAAGTCATCATTTATGAATAAGTCATGATAAGACACAATTACATCAATGTAGATCATGTAAATGAAAAAGTGAATTTAGCATTACTAATTTTGCAAGGATTTTATTTTATATATATGTTTTTTACTCTACTTGGAAACACTTTATTCATTTTACAAATAACATATGTTTATAAATGACTGAGATATACATTTTATATTACAGATAAAATATAGAAATGTACTAAAATACACATTAGCCAAATTATCAAGACAGTCTTTAAATAATAAAAGGCAGAATTCAGTAAAACAACAAGAATGTGAAATTCAAAACTATAAATGGATTCAGTACATCTAAGCTAAAGAAGGGGAAAAAAAGCTAAAGAAGCTAAAAGAATGCAAACAATAAATCAGTGTGAAGGTCACATTCCAAGTTGCTTTAGCAGGTACACTGCATCACAAACTGATGACGTTGTCTTCCTCAGCAAAATAAGGTGCTGCTTCATAGCCCTCTTCTCTCAGAGGCAGCTGTTGAAGAGATTTTGTTCTTTGAAAGACTTGTTTTCATTTTAAAGAAGAAGAATCCTAAACACTTGCATTTAAATAAAGACCAATTTTCTTATAGGGCAGAAAGACCTCAGGAAAATTGTTGTTGAATATTGCGATTGATAAAGTGTAATTAACCCACATTTTCTTCAAGTTTCTCCTTACCACCAACATAATATCCCAACCCCTCTTTCTTAACTTAATGATCTTGTCCAATAAAAACATCTAGCTAATTTAAGGTACATTCTGATCAGTCAGATTAGGAGTGAATGCGTATTGTCATGGATCTTTATCTCTTAGGTGTCTGTTTTGGTCTTGCCTTATTATGTTATACATTTAATGCCTGTTCATGTTTTTAAAAGCAAAAATTGTGAAAAAATGTTTTTGTTTTTTTTAAATGGTCGACTTAGACATGCATATTTCTCATTGTGTCATCTTGTGATAACAAATTAGGCAAAACATATTTTGTAAACATGAGAAAACTAAAGTTGTAAGTGATTGTTTTATTCTTATCAAAACATACATGGCAGTTTTTCTTAGCTTATTTTATTTTTTGCTGTTTGATTTTATTATTTTCTAGAAATTCAAAAAGAATCACGGATATATGGGTTGGTTTCTTTCAATTAGTAAAAGGATATTTAGTAAAACTTTGCTCTATAAAGAAAAATTAAAATACTAACAACTAAGTAATTAACTTCTCGGATGGCTTGACTTTTTCATGTTTTTTTTTTTCTTTTCTGCATTTTTAAATCAAGCGGTTTATTTTTCCCTCCTGCCTTTATCTGAGAAGTGTGTGCCAAGTGAGACAGCCGTCTGTATTACAACTCATACACAGAAGGACTTTCCAGGTCTCCAACTGAGGGACAGCCTTTCAGTTTTGAGTTATTAGATTTTGTTTGCAATAGAATAAAGGGATTCACCAAACTGTGCCAGATCTTACGACAGAAAAATCAATGGGCTGCAAAGCCATCAAGCATTCCCCTAATGTTTCCGCCTATATCTGAAAGAGTTCAAAGTACTATGCAAAGTCTAACTAAAGCTTACACATACTAAGGTAAAATTTGTTATTCACAAAAACTAACATACTGTAGAATGAATCAGTGGAATAATTTGTACAGGCAATAGGAGTCCTGGAGGTTTTCTACAGTAACCTGCAAGAAGACATACAATCATAAAATCCCACCATTCAAGTTTGAGACAACCCAGTCACAAATATTTACCCCAAACACCAACATGACCCCAATAACTCAGCTATCACCAACAGTGCAATGTCTCATAAGTCACAGGCACATGTCAACCCCAACAGTCAGCGCCAAGCCATTACTCACACATGCTACTCTGTTGCTGTAATTCACCAGGGCTGTCTGCACTCAGCTGCTGTGCATCATGATTAATGTAGCTTTGTCTTTGCAGTTTTAACACCTTTATCACATTTGACAATCATAAGTTACTTAAGCCAATTGGAAAAACTGCACTGTATTTCATGGTGGCAACTGAAGTTGTTCAAGATTGAATTTAAAGGGAAAGCTAAACGGGATAAAAAGCCTTTTTCTTTCTCAGCACAAAGCACATAATGAATTTAGATTGTAGGTATGAAAATGTGTGTTGTGTGCTTGGAATAGTGTCTATGCTATAAAGACAGCCATAAATCTATATAAAATAAAATTCTGGAAAAAAAAAAAAAAAAAGAGAGAGATCACATAAGGCAAACCTTATCTTGTGACCATCTTGTGAACAGAAAGCTATTTTTATTTGCAAACCAAATCAATACCATCCGGTGTCAAAATTAATAAAAGTATAATGTATTTAGACAATGCAATTGAGAAGTGGTGCAAGGAAAAAAAAGTGCAACGTGTTTAAATTGATGTACAATGTGTTAGCCGACGAAGGCAAAAACAGGCATGCCACATTTTGCAGAACCAAAGGTTTTTTTTTTATACAGTTTTGCAACAAGATTCAAAAACGATAAAAATGACTCACTGAACTGTTCTCATAAAGGTCAACTACCAACTTAGATGGATATTTGCTTTTCCACAAATAAGAATAACTTTTAAGGAAGGCCTTGAGGATCAACACTGACAGTTTACAACAGCCTTAACACAGACATGAGAATAATGACTATAATTTTCTACAGCTGCACTTATGGTGTACTTTAGTGATTAACTAAGAAATGTGTAGTGCTGAAAGGCTTCCCTGCATACAATCCTAAACCAAACCAAAAAAATTTTAACTTGAGTTTCACAGTCAAAGTTAACATGTACAAGAATAAAATTTGCTAAATGCAAAAACATCTCTGCTTGATTCATAGATAAGTTTAAATGCTCTCTCACTGACATCATAAAAAGCTAACTTGTTTCCCAATAGACAAACATCACTCTTATAGAACTGAGTGCAGTAAGCTGTAAAATCCTGCAAAAAGAGGACTTTTGCAAGCCATTAGAAATGCACTGGTCAATAATTTATCACCTTGGATATGGAGTTATTTTATGATTAAACTTTAACTGACAAAGAATCCCAATCTGGAACAATGTTAAAGTAATTCCAATCAATGCTAGCATATGTTTTGAGCTCACCAGATTTAAAGTGCATTAAGTGTCACATGGTCTATATTAGTATTTTGATTAATTACAACTAGATTTACTTGCGCCTCTGATGTACATGACCCAATATTAAGAGGTTAACCTGGCAGCATCAGATATTTGGTCCCATCAGGAGTTTCTCAACAAGGAGTTTTAACATGATTCCCGAACACAAGGCTATTGTTGCTTAAAAAGTAACCATAATGTTTGTCAGTGTGGCAGCTAAAACACACATGGACTTAGTTGTTTCTCAAGGTATATCTGACTCACACAGACAAGTACAATCTTTAATAAACTGTCGTCTTGCACCTGCTGACCATGCTTTCATTCTGAGTAATAGGGGTAAGCTAATGTTAGCATGATTACTCTCGCTTTTGATATGAATATTTAATGTCTTGTTTCACATCATATTCCAAAACACTTTCAGTTACTTGTGTGAAAACAAACTTACAAAGCCAGCTATGCCCCTGCTTTACAAACCTTTAGCTGTGCTTCGACTGCTGTAAAATTGATTGACAAATGTTTCAGCTGCTCTCTGAGAAGTTACGACAACATCGCACTGAGACGCAGATACAGCAGTCAATGAAGTTTCTGGATCACAGTATCAAGGATCAGAACAGGAGATCTTTGCTATCAATAAGTCATAATAGAAAGTACAGTTGTGTCTGCCGATTAAGTTGGGTGACTTTTAATTTTTACAACAAACCAAAATCTCCATTTTGTGCCTGTAACTCTGTGATAAAGCAGGTTTCAGTGCTGTTGTGACTTCAATTCACTTCTCAAAGGGTTTACTTGTATTTTGCACAGTAAAACCATAACAATACCACAAGTACATTCATACTAGCTTAAATTTTGAAGACAATCATTATCGATGTCGTCATCTGTTTCAGCCCCAGCTTAAAGTTAGCATCCATCAACGCTTGATGGATGCTACAGTCATATTCTGGCTCAAGCATATAACGGTGACTTTTTTGTAGTCAGAACACTCCCTGCACAAAAACTCTATTCCTCAAGTAAAAGGGTGCTGATAGGAGAAAACTGCAAATACACCGAAATCTGTTAAAAGTAGCTCATGCAACAGAGGGATTACTACCCGAAACAAGCCAACCGGAAACTCAGATCTTTCCTGTATAGGGGTCTCTCAATTGTTCAAAAGGAAATCTACCTCTGGCCATTTACTTTAAAGAAAGCAGCACTAAAGTAGGACATTTTGAGTGAAACTCACTTGAAGCTGCAATCTGCAATCTCATGTTAGGAAGGCTTTTAGTGCATTCCTATGTCTATGTCCAAGTCTATAAATGAGACCTTAAAAAAATCATGTCAATCTAATGTCACACTCTAATTTGAACAAATAATTAACCAATCTGTCTTTGCTTCATGCAATAGGTCCATTTAACAGTTTCTGGTGACAAAAAAAGAAGCAGGCGTTCTACTGTTTGTACTGTTTGCGGCGCCCCCCAGGGGCCGCAGCCCCAGGCACCCCGTCTTCACTGTTGTCTTCTTTGGATGGGCTGTACTGAAACAAAATTTAGTTGTGCTTCTGGACAATAACAATGAAAGCATTCTGATTCTTCTGGTTCTGGTAGTAAAAAATTCTGGGTGCGGAGGGATCAAATAAAAAGATCGCAGCATCCTGACTAAGAGAACTTTAAACCCAAGGACACACAGACTGCAGACATTTCAAGGGAAACCCATCCATTTTCTGCAGTACACGTGCAGCTGCCCAACATGAGGACACAAACTCTTTTTTTTTTCTTTTTTTTTTTTTTGTGCTTGTTACAAAGCACTCAACAGCTTACTGCACCAAACTAAACCCCTGCAGCATACCTCTCCTGTGCTTTCTTCTTGGACCGGAGCCCATGGGCAGGCAGGCACACATCGCCGTACGGGAGAACGCACACACCTACACACATGTACGAACACACACGATAACACAGCCTACAACAAACACCCACACTCAAACACGCGGTTAACGTGTTCGACCGGGCACAGGTGACTGTCACAAGCTCTGGGAAACGCAGGAAAATGTTGCTTCAGGGTGTTGCCCGCTGTGGCAACTGCAACAGATGAAACTGCAGCAGCAGCAGGACAGGAAAGGTAAGTTAAAACAGAACCAAACGTTAAATAAATGTCTCTATGCATGTTTAAGCAAAAGCACATCCTTCAAACTTTAGTTATAAATGACAGCTTTTTCTCCTCTTATAGAATAAGTCAAAGTAAAAAAATAAAAAAAAAAAAAGCAAGGACCATAAGACACTCGTACACATGAGACAAACTGAAAAAGTCAGGAAAGAGAAAGAGTGAAATACATGCCTGCATAATAAGGTATGCAGAGAAGGTTTTCAATGCAGCAGCTGCAGCGGCAGCAGCAGTGTTAACCGCATCAACAGCAGCTCTCAGACGGTCAGAGAGATCTGGAGAGGTTGATGCACTACCTCGCTAGCATACTGCATGACAATGTTAAACGCCGCTGCATGCAGAAGGTATGGCACTTGTTTCCCAGTAGGATCAGACAAGCGCAATCATCCCGACTCGCACTAACAGAACAAAGTGAGGAGAGAGGAAAAGAGAGGGGAGAGCGTGAAGAGAGAGAACGATACCAGAGACATGTAGATTCACGCCTAGCAATGATACCGTTTCAGAACCCCCTACAAAAAATAAATAAATAAAAAATACACACCCACCTCAGTCTGAAGCCGATTGCTGACGCAGTGACCAGAAGGGAGGGATGGATGCAGAGCAGCAGCCGAAATCCAAGATAAAGAGCAGGAAAGCAGAAAGCAGAGAGCAGAGGAGAGGGATGCGAGAGTGGAGACTGCGAGATCCACCGTGAACAAGATTATGCGCGAGAACAGCATGTATGTCTGACACGAGACCATGAGGCAGAACGAAAGTGCAAATAGAGGGGAAAAGAGAAGAGAAAGACTATAGGCGATGAATAGAAGTGACAGAAGAAACGTGCAAGCTTGGAGTCACTGAGCAGAGCAGATGAGAAAGGAAATGCCCCTCCCCTCTCTCAGCCACACACCTCCTCATACACTTTCAGCATGTGAGTAAGCATGCATTCAGTCAGCCAGAGTCCCTGTAAATAGTTCTGCAACAATTTGTAGTGTTTTACAAAAAAAGACATTCATGACCCTTTGAATGTTTAGCACATTTTGTTCCATTACAACCAAAAACTTTATGCATTTTATTGGAATTTTATGTAACGGACCAACAAGAAGTAGTACACAAGTGTAAAGTGAAAAGAAAATGATACAAGATTTTTATACGCGTTTACAAATAAAAACCTGAAAAGACTGACGTGTTTGTATTCAGCGACCCTCGAGTCTGAAACCCCTAAATAAAATCCAGTGAGAATCATCATTATGCGGCAGACGCAAGACACAACAAACCTACCAAGACGTGCTGACCTGTTGACCATGGAGAAGCAGCATTCAGCTTCTATGCACCACAACTCTGGAAGAAACTTCCAGAAAACTGCAAAGATGCTGAAACACTGAGTTCCTTTAAATTAAGGCTAAAATTGAACCTGTTAAAAGTTGCCTTTGACTAGGAGTAAGTGATCGACATGTCTGATGTATTTTACTTGATGATGTTGACAATGACATTTGACAAATTGAAAGTTTATTGCCTGTTTCATAATTGGTTACTGTATTATGCGTGTATTAGCACTTTGACCAGCATTGTTGCGATACAAATAAACTTGACCTAACATGACTGGCCAGGCAAGGGTAGCATTAATCAAAGCAGCAGCCAAGAGACCCCTGGTAGAAAGCTGTAAAAAATAAACCTGTTTGCAGTTTTCACAAGTTATGTAGGGGACACAGCTGAAACGTGGAAGAGGATTCTCTGGTAAGATGAGAACCAACATGCAAAATGCTGCATGTGCTCGTCACCCTGAACACTGGTGGTGTCAGAATCATGCTGGGGAATGTTTCTGTTTAGCAGGGACAGGGAAGCTGATCTGAGTTGATGGGAAATTTGTTTGGGTTGAAAAATAGAGCAGTTCTGGAGGAAAACCTGTTTGAAGCTGTGAAATACTCTAGACTGAGGCAAAGGTTCCCCTGTCAGAAGTACTGATGTAAACATGGTTATTAGATCAAAGCACATTTCATTTGTTAGAATGGCTCAGTCAAAGTCCAAGAGCAAATCCAATTGAGATTCTGTGGTAAGACGTGTAACCTGCTGCTCACTATTTTCATCCAGTCAGACATAGCTTAATCTATTTGACCATTCAGACTGGATAAAAAGCTGTAGTTATACGTGATAATTTGCTTGAAGATTTCTGTCTTTTACAGAAAAGTTCATTCTTATCCCTCATTGTCGTTCTCTCCTTCTTAATGATGTAAAGCTTCACATCATTAAGAATGGCAATCATATTAAATCCTATTAAAATACATTGTAACATGGCAAAATACGAAAAAGTGAATACTTTTGCAAAGTTCTGTAAATTCAATAAACAACATTAATGTCAGATTTAGTTTGATGTCATCTCAGTTTTAGGAATCTGGATATGTTGTACTGCTCAAAATGATTATAGGTCAGAGAAGAGAGGGTTGCATATGTTTTAGGAGCTCCAAGAAATAAAAGTTAATATAGTGTATCACATAAAAGGGAAGAAACACAAGCACACATACCTGTATGCTGAAAAGCCTTTACCACAAAATCCACCTCAGATATCTTAAACCTTCATGACAGCCCACTCACAACCTCATGGAGACATCCAGAGAGACAATTACTTCTCCATGGGAATCAATACATGGATATGATATAAACTTCTGAACATCAAATCCGATTACTGTGCGACATGGTTTGAATTTTAAAGGCCGTATTAACGACTGCAGCTTCTGAGAAGCTGGCCCCACCCAGCAAACAGTATTTGCAAATGATGCAAGCACAAATCGATCAGTTATAAAACCACGGCACTCAAAAAGCTGATAGAGGTTTAACTTAATGTTATTGCTGTTTAAACAACATTTATGAAACAGACTGCCAGAGTATTTCTAAAAGGATAGCATGAGTGCAGGAGCTAATCGTTAACCTTAGAATTAACAGAATGTTGATGGTCTGAGGTTTTGTTTTCCCCTCTCACCTTACTGCAAAGTTTACCTGACACGAAAAAATCTCTGGAACTGCCTTGCAGTCCTCTCACGATGCCGTCTGACTGGGAAGATTTTTTTCTTCTGGTGTTGAATTTGAGGCAGACGTAATTGAATGCTCCATTCCATTTGTTACATTAAGAGTGGAAAATCACCTGCCACCTACTGATGACGCCACAACACACAGAGAATTTCTCTGAATCCATATGCATCTGAAAAAACTTTTAGCAACAGGGCATGGTTTGCCATTGATATTATGGAGTGCATGAATTTGTCACATTAATTCACACATGGACCAAATATAAATGAACAAAACTAAGTAACGCAAGAGGAAGTATTTTCAAAAAAATGTCCTTCAAATTGTCTAATCTAGAACTTCACGATGATGTTGGACTGTCCAGTCTTTTTGCTCCTTGTCCAGCCTTCATACAGTGCCATTTGGAAGTTTAAAAACACTATCAGTGACAAAAATATTGTGTTAATTTTGGCTTTTGCTGCATTTCAACCATTTTTTTTCTGGATGAAATGGTTTCTACCATTTATTTCTTCAATTTCTAAGTGTCACTGATTCTGCAAACACAACTAGCCCACCCACAGCTGAAGTTCATTTATCAGTTCTGCCTCGTCGCACTGCAGCACAACATGCCCGATGCATGTATATAGATTGAAGTGATACGCATAAAAAGAAGCAGGTTTTACCTCCATAAAACCTAAAGTTGGCACACAGCAGTGTTTGTGTTCAAGCTCATGAACCGCAGTAGGGCTGCCACTGAAGGAAAATTCTTCAGTTTCCATTTCTGTCAGGAAAATGGAGACAAACTTCCTGTAGTGCCTGCCAGTTATAAAAACAATGACAAGGTTCTTTGGGATGTGTCAACGACAAACTTTGGCGTCAGCAACTTTTTATAGTCAATCTTAATAACTGCAGCCCTACCAGGCAAATGAAGCTGCTGGAATGTCCCCGTCCGCAACCCTACCGAGCATTTCTGGACTTGGTTTATGTCAGCAAAACAACTGGCTTAGACGAGCACTACCACTTCTCAGGATTCTAATATGCAACCAAAACTGACCAGAAATGTTTAAATAGAAAGTGGATCATTTCTCTGCAACCTGCTAAGAGGCATTTAACTAAGTATTAGCAGTATATATTTGAACCTGTGTGTATAATTCAGGAAGGTTTTGTATTTAAATCAAATCTGTCCTCCCAATTCTTATTTTTAAAAGTGAACCAAAGTTGTTTGCTTTTTGTATCATTCCACTTTGGAAAAAGAATTATTCCAATGAGTCATAGAAAACCCAAAACAAATAAATCTTCCATATGAAGAGCATTGGTAAACTTCTAACCATCACTGTATGTTGTGTGTGACTAAATCAAATGTTTGTCAGACAAATGCATAAGGAAAAGGCTGATGCACCTGTGATTGGACCAGGTGCTTGCAATCCTGCTATGTTTTAAACCAGCTCAGCCATTTAGGAAACACTCAGACCATCATTTTCTGCTGCTATATAAAGAAAAAGCTTATAAAGCTCTTACGACTTATCAAGCAGAGGAGAAAAAAGTGATGTCACCAGAAGAAAAATGACATTCACCCATTTCTCTAGTACTTTTCCACTCGGTAAAAATCTGTCGTTTAATGCATTCCCTGTGAAGCTGCTTATGATTTTCTTTTTTAATGACACTGGCCATTCAGATTCATTGTTAAACTCTTAGGTTAAACACCAAATGTTTAACAAGACAAGTAATTTTCACATCTTGGAAGACACAGAGATAGGTTTTCACCTTTAGCTTCACTCTTCTTGTTAACACAGAGTCACGATTCCTTTTTTAGCTCCTGACCCAGTAAATAAGACAGCCAAGAAAGGTATTCACAGACGCTGTCAACACATTTCAGGGACTACACTAGTTGGAGTTTTGACATCCACAAAAATAAAGTGTTTACCCTGGTGTCTGTTTTATGCGACAGGTAATGCCGTCATGTGTGCATCCACAGAATGTGTATTTTTATTGAAGACAAAATGTATGAATGATCCAGCTTTAAACCGGTCATTAATACAATGTTGGCAGTTTGACAACAATTTATTTCCAACAGTGGATGTGAAAATAAGCCAGCATCATGAGCCTTACCAGTTTTAGGTCTTTTTGCATGTTTTGTACTTCAATTTGTGTCTCTGGCTCTAAAGTATGCCAAAGCAATTTAACAAAACCACCCAGCCATTTTTTGGCAATAAGTCAATGTATTTTTGGTATCTGGAAAATGAGCCATTTTAAAAACCTTAGAATGTAACGTCACTAGTCAGACAGCACTGCCCCCCACCTAGCAACCAAGGCGAAGATCAGCCTGTCACCTAGCAAGCCAAGTGGAGCTTCGGGACATTTGGTTGCATAACAGCTGCTGGAAAAGAGTTTTGTTGAATTGCCATGCAGAGACCACTTCTTGTTGGTTGTGCAGGATGCTCTACTTCTGCTTTTCACAGTTGTATAAGTGCACATCTGTTTGCAGCCTTTTTTACATGCAAGAGTAAATGCTGATTTGGTGGGGCGTGACCAGCAGCTTATTTGGTTTTAAAGTGACCCAAAATGGCTTGTTCTGAAAGCAGCTCAAAATAGGCAAAATTGAGCAGACACTACAAAACCTTTGTCACAATACCGTATCTATTAACAAGAATCTTCTTTATTGTATCTTAACTTGATTTGCTACAATTGTGACTGAAATAAAGCAACAATAACTTGCAGCACAAGAAAACTAATAGATGATATTAAATCAGAAACACATTCTGATCAGGACCCTTTCTTGAAACCTGAAACAGACTAAAGTAAAAATAATTCTTATGGAAAACAGAGCTGTTGCAAAACAAAGCAATAAGGTAACATGGACTAACTACCATTGCTGTGGCCAACAGTAAAAGATAAGACTTCCTATGTCTACCAAAATTGAGTAAAACAAAGAAGTCTGGAAATTGACACCTGCATCACTAAGTTGGACGATGCCACAAATCTGTAAGTGTTCTCTTGCTTATCCTTTTGAGTAACAGGACAGCTTACCAATTACCCAATCTCTACGAGTTTGACGTTTAAGTGCAGTGTTTACTTTTTGGTCTACAAATTGTTACAAACATACTGGTAGACCTAGAGAAGATTCATTCAGTTACAAAGCTACTGTGGTTCCAATATGTCAAATGACCTATAATGTCAATACCATTCCAAAAGCAAGAGCCAAGTCAGTTAATGTGTTGCTTATGATGTAACGCATGTTACTGCATGATAAAACTCCAACTGCTTGTAAAAAAACAAAAAAAAAAACAAAGAAAAAAACAAAACAAGTGAGCCGTTTCTGTTTTTATTGCAGACAGGCCATTGTGAGTAAGGGATCTAATCAGGAGATGCAAAACACAGCAGTCTAATTGCATCATTAGCTAAACCACTGACTCAGTCGGAGACTATAGCCTCACCCCTCCCCCAACCCACCGTCTTCTGCCCCATCCAGAAATAGGGAGCCAGGCCTCCAGCTCTTTACTGTACAGCTGCTCAAGCAGAATAATTCTAGCATGTTATGTGCAACAGCGCAAAATGTTAACGTTCCAGAAATATCCAAATGAAAAAAAAAGAAAAGAAAAAAATAAAATAAAACGCACATTAATGAGCCTGTGCTATGTGTTGTCATCAAGATGGTTGTCAAGAAAGTCATTTTTATGCTCACATTGTATCCTGGAAAAGATTATCTTGAGCTTGGATACATAATGTAATGATGTTTCCACAACATGTAAGGCATGGTCCTGTCTAAAGTGACTAAGCTCAGCTAGCCTGAACTTTCCAGATTGTAGCCAGGGGTATTCATCACACACAGGTGCACCTTCGTAGTTTTGACATCATGTGATTTTAACAAGAGCAACCTCTCTTGATGCACTGAAATTGGTAAAGCAACCAGTCTTTTTTTAGACTTACTGCTGTTCTGGTAGTAAAAGCCGGTAAAAGAACCAACTGACTTGCTTTCTAATTTGAATGACCCCTGCTTTCTGCAGGTCAGTTTAGCATGCCTCGAGAGAAGCGCTTCCTATCTGAACAGAGCCAGCCCAGGTCTGCTCAGGGCTTGAAGAACAATTCGATCTGGGGCCTCACTTCCACTTCAATCCATCACAAAGCACCAAAAATTTCTCTTTTGAATTGTCCGAGACTCGTTTGTTTTTAAATGTAATCATCCCTATAAAGTTTTATGCCAACAATTAAACTGGGGTAATCACATAAAGTGCATTTGCTTGATCTACAGATGTTTCAAATTACTTATTACACAAACCTCTGTTAAATAAGGTGAAAAGGTTGGACAAACCAGTTAAATGTATTCTGCTCTAGCATATATTGACCATTTAGTGGTTTCTGCATGCATGTGACTCCAGCACAGAGAAACAGAAATTCTTAAAAAATTATTAGTAATGTTATATTATGACCGAGATGAAAACATTTCCTTGAAAGGCCTCTGATTAGCGAAGTCATATACTGAACCTTTTTTTCCTCTTCAATAAATGCAAAAACACAAACAACAGTTGTCTTATACAGTTTAGAAACATTTAAACCAGAATCATATCTGACACACTTTTATGCAACTTAATAAAAATCTGGCAAATGTTAAGGACATGTTTTGAAGCATAACGGGGATCATTGTTATTTCTTAATTTTCAGTTTAAGTCAAAACTACCAACTCTATTGCAGTATTTTTTTTTCTACTGTGCTTTTTGTCAGAGAGAAAAAAAGATCTGAATTGTTCAAAGCCAATTTTTCCAAAAAAAAAAAAAAAAAACAGCATCGGACAGAAAAAAATCTCATCAGTGCATCTCTACTGTTGACATGACAATCAAGCGTATTTACTGCCAAGTGATTATAGTTAATACTTTGTCAGCTCTTTGAAATACAAAGTTTGCTTTTTAATCGTCTTTAATGCTCATTCTTTATGCTCATTCTGATGTTACAGAATGTGATAAGACATTTCATAGTGTGTAGCAACTCATTTTAAAGGGGGTAGAATCTAACCCCTTTATCACAACATGATCAATGTTGTAATCATGACATACATCATGTTGTGATATCACAAAATCACTTTGTGAAATATCGCAATCACTAAGGACAGCCTGAGTTCAGTGTTTGGTTGGTTTTATTATCCCATGTAAACTGCATTCAATCTCCTTGCCAATAATATATTTGGTGAGTTGGTCATATTGACTTTACTATCAATATGCACAAAGTACTGTTTGGAATGCAATAATGATTTGTTAAAGTCAGTAAGCTAAAGATTACGTCAAGCAAATGAGAATCCCAAATGAGAAAAAGTGAGGAACTTGAGGATTTACAATCCACAAGTTTGTAAATCTTGTATATTATATTAATCTAAATTATGAATACATGATGAGCCATGTCATGCACTGATCTTGGTCCACTGTTTATGTCATTTTTCAATAGGACTTGAAAAATCCTATTTTTCTCTACTATGACATGTATAAATGCCAAGCATTGTACCACAGTGGTTGATTAGTCTGCAAACTGACATGACCTAAACACCATTAAAAATGCACAGTAGGGGTCTCAAACTCCAGTCCACAAAGCTGCTGTCTTGAAAATTTAGACGCATCTCTGGTCATACACACCTTAATCAAGAAGCTAAATTTCCTCCTTATCATGCAGCCAAGCTCTGCTAATTAAGTCGTACCTGAGAGATGTGTGTTGAGGAAGACACAGATCACTTTTTTCAGTTTTCTGGAAAGCTAAAATTTGGGGTTTCTTTAGTAGTCAGCCATATTAATCAAAAATAACCAAAAAGAAACATTTTAACATGTTCATTTGTGTGTTTTGAATCCATTTATGAGTTACACTTGTGCTGCACAGAGGGCCCAAAGTAGCAGCTAGGTTTGGTTACACCTTGAGACGGCTCTGTGTCTGAGCTCGGTATTAGAGATCTTTCCCCTGCAAGTGCAGCACGCGGTGTACCAGAAGAGAACTTGCAGTTTATTCACTGCCTATGTAAAGAGACAGAAGTGAAAATAACACCTTTGATTATTCTTGTTGAGGGTGCAAAAGTAAATGTCAAGGCATCACCTTGACAACCTCCATCACTGACATCTCTTTACATCAGGTTATGTTGGAAAATGCTTCTGTTAGTTTTAGAATTATACTCTTTCCTGTTAGAATAGGGTTGTTTTTTCCCATCTCAAGAAATATGACTAAGCTTCCTGTGTCACACAGAGACGTCTCAGCCTGCATAGCACAGCACTTCTAACCTGGCCTCTGCCGCACCGCATTAGCGACAGCGATCATAGAGCCCAGCCTCACTCTGCAGCTACAGCATCTGCTGAGGATGGAGAGCTTCTGGAACTGACGGCTCCACGTCGCCTCACATCTGCAGAGCGCCGTCTCAGTGTGTTGAAGATATGACGTCCCGCCGCTTCGTGCGTTCAGCGGGTAACGCATCTCTTAACTGTGAGCGCGTGTACTGGAAACAGACGTCGCTCGACCGTTACTCTCCCCGGGCTATGAAGCCAATCAAATTTGGCCTGGACTGCAGCGAACTCGATGCGGTCCACTCAGAACAGTGAGCGAGCTAATCAGTGGCTAATACAGCAACCCGAGTACGGTAATGATGTTAAACCCTGTCCGGGTCGCTGTGGGGCGAGGAGGAACGTCCTGATCTCGTCTACATTTCGACACCATTCGCTGTAACTTACCGTCACAAACGCTGCGTTCACAATAAATCTCGGATTTGAACATGACTGAACTCATATGTGGCGTTTATAGGAGTCGAAATAACCCGAATAACACATGCGAGTCATAGAGGGAAAAACACCTTTCTCCCTACCTTTGACAGAATCCTGCTCTTCCTTCTCGGCTGGGGTGAAGACCCTCTGAATTTTGTTGCTCTTACACAGCCACCATGCGCTGCGTCTAAGCCCCGCCCTCTCGCTCTGAGCGGAGTCCTATTGGCCCGTTAAAACACAACTGCAGACGAGCCAAAGCTCTTCATTGGCTAAGGACAGCTGCCAGTCTTTTTGGATTCCTCTTCCCGCGTCCCGAATAGCGTTCCTTCATGCGTTACATTATACAGCCTATATTTAGGCGTTAAAAACAAGCAAGTAAAAACAAGTCAAAGTGACCTCCACCAGCAACACACCACAAGGCAAGACAAACTGAGCCTTCACACCTACACTTTTAATGACTGCACAATGGAAGCTGTCAAGACAAAGAGGAAGCTATTTAGGCAACGAACCAAACAGAGGAAATTTATGTGGAAGTCATTTGTGGTAATTATGCAGTGATAATTTGCCTTTTATTTGCAGAAATAATGCTGTGCAATAGAGATAGCCAGATGTTTAGGTGTCACATTTTCTCCAGAGTGGTGAGGGAACTTTAGAGTCAGTCTTTCATCACGAGAGGAGCCTTGACTTGAGCTGCAACCTCAGCCCCCATAAGTTCCTCTACGATCGTCAGGGCAAACTCAAAACTGGTTCCTGGCCCACGACTGGTGATGTAATGCCCATCTTTCTGCACTCGAGCTTCTGAATATTTATAGTGATCTAAAAAAGACAGAACAATACCATTAGGATGGCACGGTGTGAGCTTGGAGCCACAGCTCAGATTCACAAACATAAAACCTGCCATTGTTTCACCGCACTTAGTTCTAGTATGTTCCGTCAAATGACTGCATCTTCCCTCAACTCAGTGCTGTTTCTCTGCTCTGTTCACAACTGCAGTGACATGATTCTTTACAAGCAATCAAAGAGCTGGTACAGCACCATCTGCTGTCCTTTACAGATACGTACAATTCCAGCTGCAGTCAACCTTTTGATGCCTTCAACCACAAACCTCAATATAATTTTTTTGAGATTTTGTGTTGTGACATAAAGAGGTTCATGACTTCAGTGGAAGAACAATGAAACATGGTTTTCTACACCAAACAGAATCTGGTAGTGGTTTACATCAAAGCTCATGCATACATATTTAGAAAAGTCCAGACAAAAATTTAATCGAGAATCAACTGCAAAACTTGAAAATTGATGTCCACAGCTGCCATGCATGCAATCTGACAGACCTTGAGCTATTTTTACCAAAATGAATGCTCAAAACAAAAACAAAAAAATGGTAATAATCAAACTAGATGTGAAAAGCTAGTAGAGCCATACAAAAAAACGACGTGGAGCTGCTAATGCGAGAGCATCCCTTCAGGGGCGGCAGATACAAAAGCACAGTTTTGAAATATTATTTGTAAAAAAAAACAGTCTACTTTATAATGATGGAATATTTTGATCACATAAAATACATATATAATACACTAAAATATTTTGTTGTAAAATGAACAATGTGAACATTTTTAAAGGGGAATCAAAACTTTTGAGGGGTACCGCAAACTAATCAAGGTCAACAATGTTTTTACCTCCAACCATCATCTTCTCCTTCATGCCTGGATGTGTGGTGACTGTGCTGCCGTAACCGATGCCATGAGCCAGAAGAGCGGTCGGACCTGAAGAAGAGCCAAGCTGGTTCACGTGTGTTTAAAAGCTTTTAGACTCGTACACAAAAAAGAATATAGAAATAACCAACTTTATCAGTTTTAGAAAATCTTTTTATATATTCTGGTTAATAAGAAATGAATGACTCAATATCTGATTACGGCGTGTCCTGAAGGTGTCCTCAACCTTTGCATTGTTTCTAAGAATACACTCGCACAGTATACAGTTTCAGCTCCTCTCCAAAGACTCTGCAGCACTCTGGAAAGGGAGCGAAATAAAAAGGAGAGGCCGAGGACGCCGACTTCTGCTGCATTAACTTTGGTAATGCCCTAGCGCTGCTGTGAGCTCATCCAAAAACTGTTAATAAATAGAAAGTTATTGATCACGGTGCTTTGGCTGCCTTCCCGTGCTGTCTCAAGATTACACTTTCCCCACTGGCAGAGCAGCAGACTGCCAGTTGAAGCCAAGCTACTCCTGTTACGAGTCCCCACCCGGAGGACGCCAGTCTGGGTACAGAAACTAACGGCATGGCAGATGCAGAGAAACATTAATTTACTTTCTGATGAATGGGAGATACGCACAGTGAGTCATTTCAATTGAAGCTCTTTTTCCGCTCCTTGAGTCAAGGAAAAAAACCTGAAGTTCATCTCATGATGCACCCTCTCCCTGTTTCATTAAGGCGTGTATTCCTGAGAGGATTCCAGTCATATTTAGGACACCCTTCAATCCACTTTCCCGCACTGGTTCACTGTCCCTGTTTGAGACATCTTTCCTGCATCCTGTCTCTGCCCTGGAAGGCTGTCAGATAAAATCTAAGTGCTTGTGGGTCTGTTCAGGGACACCAGCATATGCGCAACCTTTCACTTGTGTGCCACGAAGGGCAGGGGAGGTTCGCCAGTGACCACAAGCTAATGAAGTGTGACATTAGGGGACAGAGATAGTTTATGAAAAAGCCCCTAATTTCAGATCCAGAACAATAAGTCCCAGGTTTATCTTTGGTTCCTGTCTGTCTGTAGGGGAAACAGCTGTCTCATCAGCTATGCTGCTTTCGGTTGAATCCACGAAGATAGGATGTCTCTGTTAACTTCTGTGGCATTGCAAGCCTCTCCCATCATATCGCCTCAATGTCTTTTACAGATGTTACTCCATGCTTTCAGGCAGAAGCCATCTTAAGTACAGGAGACTTTCTGTTCTGTCTCCTACTATTTCATCTTAGTGTCATATGTTCAAAAACAAGACATTGCCAAGGACAAGTCACAGAAACGGATAGACTTGCAGTGCTGCAATTTCACAAAACAAAACCCAGTAAATTATGTCGGTAGTATAGAAAAAGTACAAAATACAATCTTAAGTGCAGCACATTTTATATTTTGAGTCGTCTTTGTTTTACATTTGTTAGATTTTATAAGCTTGCACCTCCCTTTTATAATGTTTTGACTTAAATCATTTTTAAAATTAAAGAGGTTAGCCCAGTATAATTAAGATTTGTTTGTTTTCATATGCTGTACCTGCACAGATGGCTGCAATCAGGCCTTTTCTGCCATCTTGGTCCTTTAACACCTCCTTCACAGCAGGAGACTGTAGAAAAAAAAAGAAGAAAACAGATGCACAGTGAGTCATTTGCAGACCATGTGATGGTACTGTGTATATGCTGACTATATTATATTAACACACAGTGGCAGTATGTTAAACACATGCAACAGCATTTCTCTGAAAATACAGCATGCACAATCACAGATTTATATATAGTCTAACATTTCCATAAATACATTTACTGTAAATATAAAATTTTATCATTTCAACAGACTTACATTTTTTACTGTGTTTCAGCATTTTTGCAGTTGACTTGGACTTTGTTCTACATTAAAGGAGCATAAAAACTGAACCACTGGATGCAGAGTAGGATTGGAACAGCCAGATGCTCCGACTTGTTCATAAGACTTTACTAGGTTGCAGCTTGTACAGGATAATGTAGAGACTAAACATGTGGATGAGTGATCCACATGTTTAGTTGTGAGAAGCTACAAAGCGTTCATGGAAATCAGGTTGCAACAGTTCTTAAGAGAGGAGAAAAGTGTATCTGGGTACAAATAAGCACAAAGCAGCCAGCTGAGATCGTCCTTTGTCACATCTGAAGCTCTTGAGAGTTGGGTGTGTTTGCTTTGCTGCTCATCTCTAACAATTAAATCATGTCTCCAGTGAATTATTATAGCAAAATCAATCTCCTCCCCCTCAGAAACAGATTAAATTTGAGTCAATAGCAGAAAATTAAATCTAAAAAAGCAGTTTATGGAGTAAGCGTATTAAGATATTTGTCATTTTAGTCTTGTTATTGTTCCCAATTTCCATTTTTACTTTAACAAATAAACTCATCTGAACTTTTACCATAGGTGCCCGAAGAGTTTCTCTCTGCTTAATTTAAATTCCCACTGCACTCATCGTGGAGGTGGAGGAACGAACAAATGAACAAAGCGTCGCGTGTAATTTTCTCACCTCTGCCAGATTCTTGGCTCCTGGCATTCCTCCTGGCAGAAGCACCACATCATAAGGGCCCTGAAAAACCAAACCAGATAAAGTTTCACAGCAAGATCAGCAGCCATCACCCAGCATACCAGTTAACACCTCTCACTGAAAGTCAGGACATTAATCACACATAGGCATATTGCTATAGAAGTTTATTCATAGTACATCACAAAACAAATGAATGGAAAAAATCCTGCAGATTCCAGGCCTGTAAATGGAAATGGAAGACCTAAATAAAATACCGTGAGAGGGTTTCTTGTATTACAGTGGCTTACAAACATATTCATACCCCTTGAGCTTTTTCATATTTTGTCACATTAAAACTACATTGTTGTCTGTGGCTGAGGTGACAAAATGTGAAAAGGTTCAAGGTGACTAACTCAGATTTTCTGTGATAGATCAACACAACATGGCATATAATTGTGAAGAGGAAGAAAAATAAATGGCTATAAAACAATTTTACAATATGAAAAGTGTGCAGTGTATTTATATTCTCCCTCCTTAGTCTAAATAGTCTAAAATACAATCCATTGTAGCTGATAGATTTCAAAAGCTGTTCAGTTTGTTTAAGGGAAATTTTAACCGGATTGGATGAAGTTGTCAAGTCTTGCCACCAATCCTCATCTGGAACAGGGCTCGGGCATTTTAATACGTCTTGATTTAAACTCTTTCAGCGTAACTTTGATTATACATTTAGTGTTGTCAACCTCATGAAAAGTGACCCTCTGTTGCAGTCTCAAGTCTAACTCATTTTATTTCAACTCCATCCATCTTCTCATGAACTCTGACCAGCATTTCTGTCACGGCTAAAAAAAAATGCAGCCCACAGCATGATGGTGTCATCACCCAGTTTCACTATGGGCTGTGTTTAGGGCTAAGTGAAATGTTGACTTTCAACACACACCACATGTGTATGTGGGCCAAAGTGTGGACCTTTTGTCAGACGGCAATCAAGACTACTCATGGCCTCCTAACGATGGCTTTCTTCCTACTACTATCAAATAAAGGCCAGAGTTGTGGGCTGAATGACAAACAGTTGTCTCATCTGAGCTCTAGATCTCTGCAGCTCCTCCAAAGTTATCAGAGAATAACCTTTTAATTAAGCCCAGCCTGTCAGCTTAGTTAGAAATCAGTATCATGTCAGATTTGCAGTTATTCTTTATCTTCGTGTTATGGATTGAACAGTGTGCTCTGTTAGAAGTTTGAAGCATAAACTTAAGTGCTCCACAAATTCATCCATGTCCTCTTTGCTGTGTTTCTTGGACTTTGTGATGCTGTTTCTTCACTAATGTTCTCCACTGAGGCCTTCACAGAACAGGTGAATTTTTACTCAAATTAAATTACACACAGCTGGACTGCAAGCAGGGGACTTTGGAAGGGAAATTTCTGCGCTGGATTTTATTTAGTTGTGTCAGAATGAAGTGAGCTCAATATAAATGCAGGCTGAAATTGTTCTCCTTCCACTTTACTAATGTGGATTGAAGGTTGCATTTGTAATGTGACAACCTGTAAAATAGTTAAAGAGCTGCGAAATCTTCAGTAAGGCACTCACTGTGACTGCTTACTGGAGAACCAAAAGACTCACCTCTTTGCTGGCTTCCTCTAGACTGGCATCGGGACAGATTACAACACTTCTGCTGCACACGACTGGCTCTTTTCCTGTCAGACCCGCAACCGTCACTGCAATCTACAGATGTGAACACATTATCATCAGACGAGGGCAGTAACTAGTTACATTTAATCAAATAACCTTTGAAAAAAAAAACTTTAGAAGTACTTTAAGAACTTTTATTACACCATACCTTTTACTTTTACTGTAAGTAATGTGAGTAAATGAAAATATTTTAAGCAAAAAAGCACCAGACACAGATATACAATTTGTATAGAAGTGAGATATCTTGTTTGTACTCAAGCTTTGTTGTTATGCTATTTTCCATCTATTGCGCCATTTGGAGATTGAGAAAATCAAGTAAACACTAAATGTTGTCACTGCAAGTGCTTTAAACTGTTCTAACATCAATGTATGTATACACACTACCTACTGTATTAGTTTTAAAAGTTTTCCATAGAAAAAAAAATGCTGGCTTCCAATGAAGACATAATATTATATCAAATATTATATCAAATATTATAGGTTTATATTGCTATTATAATAGCAATATAATCTGAATAAAATCGGTCTTTTGCACCAGTAGTATGAGGGAAACACAATTTTAATTCTGCATATGTCTTGTTGAATATGTTAAAATAGTGCTACTGTTACATTAGTATTTGTGTGTGCGGCGCGTGTGTGGGTGTGTGTGTGTAATTGGGTATTTTTGAGGTACGTACCCACCCGTCACTGGTGCAAATTATCACAACACGTCATCCTGACTTCACTGGTTTAAACAAACCTTTATTTTGAAAGGTTAATAAAGTTTAGAGGTTAATTGAGTTTGGACGCTGATATTTCAGTTTGTCCCCGTTTGAACTCCCTGCAAAGGTTATGGGGACCGTCCACAGTTAGCCAACTTAGCTGACTAAACAAAAACACGCGAGTGATGAAATTGCGGATTTCAGCACTCATAACTTAATTGCTTGGGTATTTAGTTTTCTGTGACTTTTATTCATTATGACTGTGATTAACAGATATTAAAATGGTTATTTACAGCAGAAAATTCAACTTAGCGACACAGTAAGGTTGCCTGTTATTTCATGCTAGCAGGCTAACATGCTAACACATAGCATAAACTGTGCAGAACGAACCCCGGCTCTGCGCATGATGTCCACAGGAATCACAGTTTCCATCTCTTCTGCACCTTTAGACAGGATCACTAACGCTCTCTTTCCTGCCATGGTCAGCTTAATGTTTCGCTTCTGCAGAAGCAAAAACGCTTCAAACTTCAAGCAGCGTCGGGTGTGCTTCACGGTGAGAATATGACAGGAGGAAGGTTGCCAGACCGCATCTTTTTATCCCCCTGTCTGGACACTGTTGTTCTTCCATTTCTTAAACCTGGAAGGCTTACATGTTCAATCTGTTTGGAACTTAGATTACAAATAAAAATGTTGAAACTCCAAAATAAATATAAGAAATTCTCATTATGTTTATCTCTCAGATAACTACAGGACGTTTAAAGTTCCAAGTAAACAGAAATCTGGAGTATTTTGCTTTGAATAATGACTTCATCCAACTGACATTTTAAATGTAGTTGTTCCAAACGCCATATATATTTTTTTACCTGGTTTTGGGAACAATATCCACAACCTGACCTTAAATATTATAATTCAAAAATTAAATTACAATTAGGCAATGCACAATTTTGTCTAAGAGAATTAACAGATTTGTTTTAGTTGTAAGTTTCAACTATACTTTGCCTCAAAACGTATTGACGCCCCTTTAATTTTTTGACCTTTTTTGTAATGTTTCAACTTTATTGTATTTTACAGAGATTTTTTTGTAGTAGACCAAAAGTTTTGCATTATTATGAAGTAAGTATATGTAAAACACTTGTATGTGGTGGAAACAAAGCAACCAAACATGGTGATGCCAGCATCACTATGAGCATCCCTTTCTTCCCCCTAGTGGTGGTCAGATTTGTTGGGAAGATGGAGTAATCCTAAAAGAAAACCTGAAAGAAGCTGCAGTCAAAGTCCAAACTTAAATACAGTCGAGAATCTGGGGCAAAGTTTTAACATTTTTGCAGACGTCCTCCATTCAATCTGAATGAGCTTGGTTTCTGAGACATAGTGCAAACGACTTGCATTTATAATTGTTTTTTGTAAAACTGGTTCTTCAAAACATCGACTGAAGGGAATTAGCATTAGAATTATAAAATTTTGTATTGTTAATAGGTTTAAAAACTGTATTTATGTGCTGTGTACTTCACAGTTATACATGTGTCACATTGTTCTAACACATTAAATCGTCTGAGAATAAATAAAGTTAAGATTTTAACATGACAAATGTAAAAGTGTTCAAGCTAGCTGTACAAACCCTATCCTTATCAAGACAATCTGGATTTGGGGAAATTAATCCAAGAAGTCGTTTTGGTATCTAAAATAAATAAACATAGAAACGTAATTGTGACATTTTTACAACTTGTCATCTTCACTGTCTTCTGTTTAACTTGTTTAACTGTCACTGTTTAACTTATTCTCAACATTGAAATCTTTCGCACACTAAAAAAAAAAACCCAAACAAAATCAAATGCAATTTGACACACTAAATATATGAGAAATTGGAAATTGAACTACTTTTGGTTCTTGACCATGATGCATATCGGCATTTAATTAATGCACTATTTAACAGTATAAATAAGAGGCGTCTGTGACTACAATTACATTTTTGCGGTCTCATGTAATTCACTCTTTCCTCCAGCAGATGGAGGTATTAGCCAAGGCTTCCGTGGAAAGCTTGAGCACAATTGAATGTATTTTAAAGAAACTTTCATTAAAGCGAACAGATGTCTTGAAGAAAACGTTCCTGAAGCAAACCTAAATGTGTCCTCCGTTTGCAGGTTTATTATAGATTATCGATCAGTAAATTAATCAGTTAAGTGACTGTCAAAGACGATCATAAAAATCTGTTTGAGAACTTGTGCATCAGAGATTTTGAAGCTCATATCGCAGTGTAAGTCTTAGGGTCTCAAGCTCTAGTCTGCAGGCACACATCTCTTAAAGTGTGTATGTGTGTCTGTTTTCTGCTGCTGTGATTCATCATCATATTTGAAACAACAAAGTGTGGATTAGACAAAAGCGTGGGGGTAAGTGCCAGCAGGTTGTTTACTGCAACTCTCAGTGAATTCAAGAAGCAGTGAAGATTACCAGCGCATGTGGCTGGGGATGAACCGAAGCAGACCCACAAAGGCACTCCAACAAAATTCCACACAAGCACGTTAGACTCAGAATATGTCACCAAGTAGGAAAGGAACCATTACGCCATTATTTTATTTTTGCACAGTTTTATCTTATTAAAGTCTGTAAGTGACTAAAAACTAGGCTTGAAAAATTATTTTAAAAAAAGATAAATGCGGAATTAGTTATCCACTTCCTTGATCTTGTTCTCAGTAACTAATACAAACGTCTAAAGTGTTGATTGTCAAAATAATCAAAACATACAAAAAGGAAAAGATGCAAATCTTTTTCTAATAAAGTTAATTTATCAGGGAGTGTGCAGTACCCTCTACTATAGTTAGCAACCCTGGGAATAATGCTTACAAAGAGTTTTGTATTATATTTTACAATACTTGCAATATTTTATATTGAAAATGTAGCATAGTTACCACTTTTTTGAAGGAATTTTTTTAAGTGAGTTTTGGAAATTTTGTTTTCAGGTCCCCTGACTGTTTGTGGAGGAAAAACAGCTGTCTTAAATGCCATGTTTTCTTGTCTTTCCTATTTTGAAGATAGTCTAAGAGAGACAAGCTTCTGTGTTATGTCGTCGTTAGACCTCAGGAAAACAAAAAGATTACTTATTAGAAATGATTAGAAATCCTGACAAACTTTTAAATGCAGATAGTAGAAAGGCTTTAAAATGTTCCATTAGATCAACTGAAAGATTTGTTAGGGTTTTTAATAATTGTGAAGATTTTGTCAATAATGATTATTATTATTATTATTATTATTATATTGTTTTTTTTTTCTCCACTGAACTAATCTACTTTGATGATTTTGGGATTTTTTCGAAAATTTTCAATATGAAGTTATGCAACTGCAATAAAAGATAGATACATAATTGGGCTTTTCTTTGTCAAAGTGGTGTGTATTGCATGTTTTATTTTAACAAAGCTCAGTTGAGCCTGTGGAGTAAAACCATCCTCATCACCAAACTCCTTTGCACATTATTATTTCTGCTATGTTCCCACTTGCCTTCACAGTCAGGCCTTGTTCTCTGCTCTGTTTTATCGGGACCCTCACAGAGGCCTGAGTGAAAACCTGAAGGGTTTCTGGAGTCAAACCTCGGGGGAGGGAGACAAGAATACAAAAACATTTTTTTTTCTGAGCAAAGAGAAAATCCTCAAACTGAAATGAGGGAATTCCACAAATTACTGATTGTCGCAAAGTAATCCTGTTACCATTGGATGTAATATGAAACGGTGTAAACATGGAAATAAACAGCTAATGTGGATGTAGCTTACAAGCAGAGGCTCTGTTCATTTGAGATATACAGCAGCAGCAGCAGAAAGCACTACTTCAGATCATGACTGAGGAAGAGTGTCAGAAAAACTTGGAGCATTTCTACAGAAAATTTACTTTTACAAGCAAGAAAAAAAAAACATTTTTTTTCTTTATTTACCCTTTTGCGTCATTTTACTTCAGCTCGTTTTTGTGCAGCCCTTTTCTAACCAGTTTCCTCCTCTCACTGATCTAATGGCAGTTTTCAAGTTAACATTTCTGCTCTAAGGAAACTGATGCATATTTAGGAGCAGTTTATCTTCCCATCTGTGCGCAGGCTTTTATCTCGCCTCTGCTTCACACACTGTAAGCCACCGAGTGCACCGAATGAGTGACAACCGTATAATCTTGATTGCATCTCGACGCTATTACCTTATGCTGCCAAGAGCTCAGGTGACAGCTGGGAGGGAAAAGGTGACATTGAATTTTTACGCACCTGTGCCTCCCTTCGCGCAGACACAAGATGGCGCCAGTTGAGAGAAGACAGAAAAACACATACAGAAGTTTTGAAATGTAAAGAGTTTTCAGATGTATGGGTCAGACATACATGAGAAAAAAAACTAAACAAAACTGCAGAATGTCTCAGCATTCATTGAACAATTTTTGTTAAATGCTTCAGAATATCCAAAATGAGATGCCTCCAAATCCAAGCCGTGACAAATTGTTTTCAGCCACAGCGGCTGTTTTATAAATTAATGTGTTGTTTAGCTCATTGACTATGTGTAACAACATGGACCAGAATTGCCTCATAGTCATTTCAGGTTGCAGAGATCTGCCCCCCACCCCCCTCTCTCACCAAACCCGCAGTAAAACAGAAGGAGGAAGAGAGGGTGGCATTTATTTGAGGACTCTCCATTTTTCTTTCTTCTCCTCCTGCGTCTTGAGTATCAGTTCGTTTTGCTCTCAGCTTGCCTGCATTAGATGTCTTAATGCTGTACAGTGTGGCCTATCTTCAAACAGGAGCCCTGATCACACGTAGCCCTGCAGCGGTGCTTCAGCAGCCCCCACCTCCACACCCACTCCCTCAAGCCTCAGCCCCGGTCTGCTCCTCAGCACAGAGGGCAATAAAGACACAAGACGGATTAGTGTTGTGTGCCTAACAAAGTGGTTGCCAGAGAGTGAGAGGGCCTTGCCCATGGGCGCAACCACAAGCCCCTCTCTGTCGAGGTCCCCCCCCCTCCATCCGCCGCGCCTCGCCTCCCCCTGCTAGGGCATCCCTAAGGTCCGCGCTCTCTCAGGGAGCTCTGTGGATGTGTGATAGACTCTGAGTGGGTGAATTCATGTTGATGTTAAAGAGGCAAGAGGACGCAGACAGATAATCCGAAGCTTAAGCACCAGTGTAGTAACTAGTTTCCCCCTTAAACAAGGAAACATGTGTGCAAACAGTTAATTCAATCACATATTCATGCTGCTGACACTTTTTCCCTGTGAAGACTTTCCCAGTAAAAGTTCCAACTCCTGACAAGCAGTCTCTTAAAACAGTTTATCCCACACCTCCTGGTCCAAAACAAGTTTAACGCCACTGCTTCCTGTGTTGATTTAAGCCACTGCAAATCCAGAGGGAAAACCCGCTGAGCTCCGGCCGGCTGAAGGCCTTATGAATACCTCTCCCACCATAACCAGTGTGCTTATACAAATAGAACACCATATAATTGTACATGTGTGATAAACAGAGAGGCTGCGGTCTCTCTGGTGTTGTCACATTACATAGGAGTGTTGCATGTGCGTTTGCTGCGGAGGAGCCTGTGTGAAGGTGCAGGAACCCCTTTGGTTTGATAGAGAGCCGTGTACAGAATTGGACAGGTGAGGCAAGCAGCTGCTTCCCTCCTTTTTTCCCTTTAAAAACAAAACAAAAAAAAGAATAAAATCCCCACCGTGACAGATTGGGCCATGACTCTCACACATAACGGGGCCCCGCTTTTCACACGGTAGCTGTCTCAGGCCACGTTACACACGTCCCCTAGATGGTCCGTTTTTTTTTTTTTACGTTGGGCAGTAATGAAATTTATGCCGGAGACTGGAGAATATGCAGACATGTGGTGCCGATTAATGCTCCCTTTCTCCCGCTTTCCGCCGGCAGCCTCGGCGGCGTATGGTGCGTTCCATCCTGTCTGCTGGGTTCTGGGTCCTCCTCTCTCCTCAAAGCTGCTCGCCTTTTACTTCTGTCACGCCAGCCAGTAGCGTGAACCGCTCCTCACTGAAGAAGGGCCAAGTTCTGTTAATACCTGGCTAAGTTTACATGTTCATTCACACTTGATTATAGGAGGGAAGCCCTGAGTTCCCAATCGCTTCAGCATGTCAGGACAAAGAAAAGCAAGGAGTATTCACAGCTTTGTAAAAGGTACTTATGCCTATTGGACAATTTCATAATTTGACACTTTTTAACCACAAACTTTAATGCATCATATTAGAACTGTGTGCTTGACCAACAAGTGTATAATTCTGAAGCAAAAGGAAAATGTTTTAAAAATACATTACTATAAATATACAGTCCAAGAGGTAAAGAATAGTGATGGCAGAATCATACTGTGGGAATGGGGTGTTCAGGGTGATGTATAGAGTTCGACAGAAAACAAATCTCCCAATTCAAACTAACTACATCATAACCCACAGTGAGACAAATAATGCTGTGGACATGGTGTGTTCAGGGTGACGCGTAGAGTTTCGCTAAAAGGTAATTTTGCACATAGCCCTAAATACATCACTTGCATGGGAAGGCACGGTGGTGGCAGTGTCATGCTGTGAGGAAGAAAACTAATATTGCAACAATTGTATATTATCCAGACAGAGAGTTGTGGCGAAGGCATGTAGTGGGAAACGTTTTTTTTTTTGTTTTGTTTTGTTTTTTTTCTGCAGGGACCTAGAAGCTGGTCAGATGTCATAAAAAGATGAATCTAACTATTTACAGGACAATTTTGTGGGGAAAAAAAAGCAGTTAGATGCTGGAAAAGACTTGACCCTGGGGCTGAGGTTCACCTAATGGCAGGACAACAACCCTAAACATACAGACTGATCTACAGCAGGATTGTTCAAATCATATCTAATCAGCCACACTTTTCAGATTTTTATTTGTATTTTTTATTGTATTTTTATTTTGTTGTATTTTTTATTTGAAAATTCTTTCCACTTCATAGCAATGTGCTTCTTCTGGTATTTCGCACAAGGTGAATATGAAAAAACAAACAAACAGATTGCATAAATACTTTTGAAAGATGCTGCAGTTGTACAGAAGGGATTCGGTATTTAAGGCAGGTGTTTCAGCTGGTGTAACAGTTTGTGAGAGTAGCACAGCAGGGCGCAGGTTAGATGCAGTTTTTTTTTCTTAAAAGTGATTGTTGTTTAAAAAAAAAATCTGACAATCACATTTATTATAGGAACTATCCATTAATTAAAGTTCAACAAATGTACCCTAAAGTCTGATTCAAATCTTGTTTTCTTCCTGACCAATGCTGTCAAACTTCTGCATTGTCTGAACAACAACAAACGGTGAGGCTTCCCTTTTTCATTCACTGCTTCTATAGCTGGATGGTCTCGCTCTCTCAGCTGAGTATCATGGTGTTAAAAAGGCATGCAGGTGTAGTCTATTTTTACCTATGTAAGCCTTTATAGATTAACACAGTTTACCAGTCCAGGCTGAGCTTTCTGCATACTACCCGAACTCTGAAATTAACTGGTTTTTACTCAGTTAATCCCCCACTTTTTATATATAAAAATACCTGCTACATTATCTGACTTAATGTCTGAGATGTTTCCAAACAATTTTGCATTAAAATTTCCTCTGGAATCAGTATGAAAACATTCCTATAAAAATAAAAAAAAGAAAAAGATGGATTCTTTATTGTTGTTGAGCGAGGTATTTGCTGCAAGGGGTGTAATTTTTCAGGGGGTTTTGGAAGAGACAAACCACCTATAAATAAATCCTAAGAGCTCTCAATTATGCAGTTTTTTTTTTCTCTCCCTCTCACCATTCCCACACGTTTGATTTCCACTTTAAAAGGAGAGCGATATATCCCTATGATTGGAAATGTTCAATGCACTTCTGGAAGTGGGTGCACTGTCCTGTGCAGATAAGGTTGCGAATGCGAGATCTGTCTTTCTGAAATAGAAGCCTGACAAACAGCGCTGTCTCTCCCAGACGCAGTGGGAGAGGAGTGGGCTCAGATGGAAGTCTTTGAGAACCGGCCTTTTTAATATTGGCGCCGCTGTAACATCAGTAAGGTGACATTTCGGCAGCACCATCAAGATCCAACAGTGGCCATGCTGCTTCGACAATCAATTATCCATGCATAACATCCCGGCAGTGTGTGCGACATGAATCAGTCCTGGACCAGGCTTCTCCTCTGCCTTGATTCTCAAGAAAAGAGGGACCTTTCATGCGACCCTTGAGAAAAAGAGAAATGCTCTGTGTGCTGATAAGGGAGCAAAGAGAGGGGCAGTTGAGGGGAATAAAAAATAAATAAATAACCGACAAATCAGGGCTGATATTTATTTGCATTATCTTAAAAGGAGCTCAAATTGGTTTCATTCCAGTAACTGAGAATTGTGATCCAGAGTGCAAAATGACTGGGTGCCAGTGTTACGACTGAACAGGCAGAAGACATTCTTTGTATTGTTGCCCACGGAGAAGGAAATACATTTCATAGCACATATTGCTCACATCGGGTTTTGAGACCAGTTTAGTTGATATATGGAGCTGTTATCAAGGCAGTAGGTGTGTGCAATTTACTCCCTCAAATAACTGACACTAATAACAACTTCTCTGCAGGATTTCCTCCCCCATCAGAATAGAAAGTGGTGCTCTTTTTTCCCCCCATCTACACCTGCTTACAGTAAAATGGGTAGGGTTGTGTGTTAAAAGTGAAAGTGGTAGAACATTATAAATTCCTCTGGATTTATTGTGTTAATGCTTTCTATTCCAGCTTGAAAACATATGAAATTGCATTGAAACTATGTGCATGATTGCAGTCACAATTACTACTTGAATGCAATATCGAATTGTCAGTTATGAATTAATGCTCTTCAGGCAAACTTACAGAGGGTAGTTAGAAACCATAGATAAAGACAAAAATAAGATAAATTTGCAATTTCTAGCAAATATGTAAGTTCCATGTTTCCCAATATTATGCATCCATGCAAGAAAATGAGTGGCAGGAAACTCACACTGCACATCACCCTTAAAACACAATTTTCACAGTGAAGAATGGTGGTGGTGGTGGCATCATACTGTGGGGGCGTTTTATGCTGCATAGACAAGGATGCTGCCGAGAGTTGAAATTGAATATTGAAACTTCAACTTTCCAGATTTTTGTCTTTCTAATGGATGCAAATCTAAATGTATTTTGCTAGTGCTTGATATGTTACCTCTTTAAATGAAATTTGAACAAGAATAGAGAAATTGGATCCCAAAGAATCTCCTATATTTATGTGAGAAAGTGACCACTGTGTCACTAGTTGTGATGTAAACCATCAAAAAAAGTGATGAAGCCATACTGTCAGAAGGCAACATCACATTTGTGTTGTTTCACGATTTGTGTTGGATTCACAAAAAAATGACAACCAGTGAAATGTTTCAGAAATCTCCAGAATATTTTAGTTTAGTTTGATGTAAGTCTTAGTTTTGTACATTTTGAAGTAGGACTAAGTTAAGTAAGCCCAAAGCCCACAACAGTAGTAAAACAGTCTTCTGCCATACTGCTGAACTGAAAAGAATGTCACCAAGTTGTTTTGTAACTCAAATATTAACAAATATACTACGATTTCCATTGGGCATTTTTAAGATAAATGTTTCACATTTACAGTATGTCTCCTGGATGTTTAAAGAACTGCAGAAGTTTTTTTTAATTCAAGTCTGAAGCCATTTGGAATTTTGAAATGGAAAATATTCACGGGACCTATTTTTGCATCCTTTTTGGTTACACTAACATGATAATTTACTGTTAAAAACAACAGAAATACTGCTTAACTTCACTTGCTAACCATGGATGTGAACAATACTTGTGCTGCCCCCCCGAGTCCATGCCTCCCTGCGCTGTCAGCCGTAGTGCCCATGAGAAAAACCACCCGTGTGTGGAGCGAAGTGGAAGACTGACCACTGACCACCCCTCTCTAAATGAAGTCAGTAGATCCAGTCTGGAGCATCAGCCTAAACCCTGAACCCAGAGGCTTCCTCTTGTGTTTGAGAAGCAGCACCATTCCTCCCCTCTCCCTCTCTCTTCCTCTTCCACCTTCATTTCCATCTGTATGCTATCGCTTGGCTGTCAGCGGCCGGATTGGCCTGTAGTTCGCAGGATGAAAGGCAGGAAGAGATCCTGTTGAGTGAATAATCTCGCCAGTTTACAGAAGTGGAGTGGATGTCAACTTGACACTCTGTGAGCAGCACACAGATTTCGGGATTCACTGGCAATCCCATAGTCCCTTTAAGTCTGGACGTGTGAATGTGAAATCAATGGTACATCCATACAACAGTTTGTTTGCTGGACCCCAGAAAAGCTTTGTTATGAAAATACGAGCCGTGCGTCTTTACCTTGTGGATTGGGGACACAGAAAATGGGGGCTATAAACATAAGATTTGAGTGTGAAAATCTGGAAACATTTATTTTTATAGCCAATAAAAGCTTTGCAGGATGCAAAAAAACCCACCTATTTACCAATTTAAAATCATAAACCCAGTTAGTGGTAATATGAAATCTCTCTTGTGGAAAATTCCTAATTATATTCTGAATGAATGGCTTGCCTTTAATTACTATACTCACCTGTGATGCTTTAAATCAAAAGTGTCACATCCTGCAGGTAAAGCTCACCGTTCGAGACATCTCCGTAGGTTCCTCCACACACCAGATGGCGTCACCATGACCTGCACCATGGGAGATATTCAAAAGGCTTCAAATGCATGTGCATCAGCGGGCACATGCAACATAGCCGTCTGTGTTGGCACTGCCATCGCCCGCTCCGCTGTTTATTTGATATGCAAAGGAGCGCCGTGGAGCGGCTCCACGGTCTTTGCTAAAGTACTTTACTCCTCACATAACCCAAAGTGGCAGCAGCAGCAACCAGGAAGAGCTCCAAGAGCGAGGTGGCTCCCTCTCGGTAATTTATAATGCATTTAACTCCCCTACCCTGTTGATTGTCTGCATTACCGAGAATCAAACATGAAGCAAAACAAATAAAAAAAATGCCACTTTTTATTCAGCTTCCACGCCATGAAAGAGCACAAGTCTTTTATTTTATTTTATTTTTTTATGTGTGTGTGTGCGATCCCGCTCATTCACACCGAGGCCTGCGTGGAACTAAAACAAGGGATTACGATGAAGCAAAATCACCTTTAAGGAGCTTGGAGAGAGAGAGAGAGAAAAAGAAAACATAAAAACAAAGTTGAGGCCAAAAATAAAAACCCTATTCAGGTTAGATTTGTGTAACAGAAGCCGCAGGGACCATGACCACACCCTTCATGCTGTCCTGCTGGATGGACTGCCCATCACTCAGGGAGAAGCAGGGAGGGAGCAGAGGAGCACCATTATTATTAAATGTGCTCTGTGGAGGGCCTCCAGGTAGCTCCCAGGACCAGACACAGGCAGAGCGAGAGGGGGGTTGTTTAGCTTAAGTGTCTTTTATTAGACTAGATGGAGACCTAAACTCCGTAACAGAGCTTCAGTCCTTTCTCCCAGACAGGGGCCCTTTTCCCCCCTTTTCTCTCTAAACAGGCACAAATCAAAACAACGGCCCCTCGCAGACATGCCATAGTCTCTCTTTTTTTTTTTTTTTCCGCTTGGCTCAGATTTCACTCTGTCAAAACACAATTACGCTGCAGTTTTCTTTAATAACCAATTCTCAGCCAATAAATGCTCAATTGTTATAGCTGGAAACAATGTGGCGCAGTTCGCTCGCTTGCGCATGAGCTTGCTGTAAAATTAATGACATACTTTGATAAGTTGCACAAACTCTGCTGCGGATGCCTTTTGTCTGTCTGCACCCCCGAAGCCAAAGCAAGAAAAATTTCGAGCGCCTCGGCCAAGTTTGCGTCTAGCTCCACCTCTGCTCCGTCGTTTTTATTTTTTTTTTACACAATGCTGCATATTAGAGCCAGCTGGCTTCATGACATAACTTCCTCCTGCAGTTGCAACGATTGGGTGACATGAACATGTGTAAGCCTGCTTTTACACTGCCCATCACTGACACTCAAACACCACAAACATCTGCTACCAACAAGGACAGTAAGCTGGAGGGGAGGAGACCGCCCTCTGAGGCCCCTCCTGTGATAACTGACAACCAAGACCAGTTGGCAGAAAAAGTCAAATTCTGACGAGAAGACAAAACAACGCTGAAAGAAACTACGACAAAATGTACGTTTTTTTGTCACAACCGCAAACTTCAATGTATTTTATTTGGTTTTCATGCGATTCACCTACAAAAGCGTAGTGCAAAATAGAGCGAGAAATGTGGTGTGCATTTCTATGCATACCCTCCAGAGTCGATACTCTGCAGAGCCTTTCACCTCAGTTGTAGCTGCAGGTTTTCGGAGATGCCTGCTTTTCACAGCAAGAAACAGAATTTTATTCTCTATTCTTCTTTTCAGAATAGCTCAATAGGAAAGCATCTCTGAACTTCAGTTTTCAAGTCTTACCATTGGATTGAGGCCTGGACTTTGACTGGACCACTGAAGATCCAAAACAATCCATTGTGGCTCTGACTGCATGTTCTGCTGATAGGTGGAACTCTGCTCCAGTTTCAGTTTTTTTTTGCAGGTTTTGCTCTAGAATTGCATTACGTTTAGCTTCATATATCTTTATATCAACTAGAAACTCTCCTGGATGTGTTAAATTAAAGCATCCCCACAGAATGATGCTGCCACTACCATATTTCACTGCGAGAATGTATAGTTCATAGAAAGCTAACATTTTCAAAGATTTCTAAATTGGTTCCAGCCAACTGAAGCGCCTGCTTTTACATCAACAGTACGTGTTAATTTCCACAATGTCTCTCTTGTTTCCTTTGTTCAGTGGAGCCCAAATTTACAAATAATAGTCGTCCAGTGAACAGGTTTTCCTGCTTCTCATCTGGATTTAAGTGTGAGCACAATATGTCCAAAACTTGCCATATTCTTTGATAATACAATCTTTCTTGTTCCTGCAGAAGAAAATCTTGCTCAAACTCCAAATAGGTTTTCTTATGTCTTTCTTTATATAACTTTAAATCAGTTTTAAACTTCTATACAACTTTATCTCTGACCTGTCTGGGTAATGTTCTCTCTTTATGTTGTGATTGACAGGATAGTTTGAATAATTAAATAGTATTTTAAGTGAGATTTTTACATTTTTTGTCAATAACAAAAGAAGAAGTCCTTTAAGCTTGATGAAAATGTAGTGGTGGCAGCTAACTAGCTTAAAATTATCAGCGGTCTCCTGCGTACGTTTAGATAGTCAATATCTGCGAACATAATGCAATTTGATTTAAATAAAAGTCAGATAAAACAAATGGAATATGTATGATTAGCATTTAGCCTCCACAACGCAGAGAACCTGCTTATTTCCAAGAATCTCACAGTGACCAAACAAGTGTAACTATTACCAACAAGATCTTTACACAACCTCAGTTCTAAAAATTACTTTAAATTACTTACAGGTAGACTCTTTTGAGTAATTACAGAAATTCTCGTCTAGTTGCACTTGGTTTTATTTAGACAGCTTTATTTAAAAGGGCCTGAATGCACATGTATGCAACACTTTTTAGATTTTCATTTGTAAACGGATTCAATCAGGTATCGTTCGCCCCGCGGCTGTGCACTTCTGTGTTAAAGTTTAACTTAAAAATCCCACTAAGATGTGTTTGAAGTTGGAGGTTGTAATATGACAAAATTTAAAGTTCAAGACATGAACAATGTATCAAATCACTGTAAGTTGATGTGTTTTCTGGAGATGAAATGCTAAAATAAAATGTATGGGGAAACCCTTCTTTAACCTTACCTCATCTCAACTCAGTTCTGTCATCAACCCAGAATGAAAAAAAAAAAAAAAACAGAAAAGCTTTCCCCAGCTGGTTCGCCATTGCTCCCACTGCTGCAGTTAAACGAGTGGGAACCGCAGCCGACCCGACTGGGCACTGAGACTCGGAAAGGGGGGAGAAATAATTGTGCAGAGGGATGGATTCAGTTGAAAGATCCAGCTGTTAGGCCATGTGAACCCTGGGAAACTCTGATACTGTTTTAATGTAAGTGTGATCACCTCGCCAGCACATCGCTCTGACTTATAAAGCCTCCACAAGAATGTAGGGAACAGGTGGAGGGAAAGTTTGGCAAAGGGTGAAAAAAGGCTGGATGCCAGGTCACTTATTGCTGCCAACAACATGCTGTACTTTGAACACTGCGCTTTTTTTTTTTTTCCCCTTTTTTTGGCCTCCTGCCACAGAAAAAAAAATATTTTTATGTCATTAATTTTCCCACAGCATGATTTTAAAATCTTTTTTCAGAAGTATCTTTTTTTTTTTTGCTACCAGTTTTTGGTATGTTGCAGGTCACACTGTTATAGACAGAAGAACAGCAAACAGTAAAATCAATCATTTAGGCTTTAGGAAGTTTACATGAAGTCGTTTTTTCTTTTGGTGTCTTCATTTAGCAAAATTAGCATCTAGAAGCTAAGAATGCGTTAGTTTTTACAACATTTTCCAGGCTGACTTACCACAAACATGGCAGCAGCATCTGTTGAGTCCTCTGCTGACACCTGTTTAAAGTTAAGCACTGCATATTAAGCGGGAGACAAACTTTTGTTTTCATGTGATACATAAAGATGAAGCATGAAATGAATCCATTCAATTTTCAGCTGAGGAACACAATTCAGATGGACTTTAACCAAATAGAGGTCCAACAGAAGGAGCGTTCCGTCTTCAGCATCTGGTCCAGTTTTCTGTGTTTGAGCCAGAAAATGGCTAGAATAATCTATAAGCCAGAATGGATGCTAATGTGGAAGCTAAAGCTGAAGCAAGCAGTGGTGATAAAATGATGATCGTCCTGAGAAATTAAACTTTTTTTGATATTTTTATTCATTCGTGAACATGTTCACAAACCATTAAACAACATTCTAATATAAAGTACAACAAACAATAAAAGTTGCATGTTGGCCTAATTTTTGTTTTTCTACCTTCTGATGTTGGTTGAAGAAATGTTGGTAATATAAGTTTTACTGCAGGTGGAGAAAGAGTGACTGGTTTGACTGGGCTCCTGGACTTTTCTATTAGGTCGTTATTATGACTGGAAACATTTATTCTCAGTGAAGGATTTTGCACATTTGTTGTATTTAAAGAAAATAATCTAGTTTACCAATTTTTTTAGGCTCAGTTGAACAAATTTATTCTTGGGTATGAAACGAGGTTTGGATCAATTTATTTTTAAACACCTGTTATTTTTAGTCACGTTTACTAAATAAAAAAAAGCAAAGTTGACTTTTCAGTAAAAGTCTCTAAGTAGGTGTGCTTCTATCTACTATAAATTTAAATTCATTTTCCACTGGAAGATAATAATGGTGGTAAAAACGTTACCCTGATTACAAATAAAAAGCTTGATAAATAAATAGTATCATTCTTGAACTGCAGTTGTGGGTCACTAAAAATCAGTCCTCGAACCACAAATGGCCCCAGGCCACACTTTGGCCGCACCTGCTTTGAAGATTCATAAAAAAGCATTTATACTACTAAAGTATTTTTAAAAATGGCAGAAGACAGATTTGGATCTGGTGTTCTTGGACTAACTGTCTGCGATTAACCAATTTATTCTAAATGAAGGTAAGATATTAACCGTTTTTAACCCTTCAGCAGAATCTCACTCGAGAAATCCTGAACTATCCCTTTAATGTGGTGCAATGCGGGTGCAGACCGTACAGCGTCATGTGCGCTGACTTTTCTGTTTCTGTAATGTTTCACTGAACAAAACAAACAGCCGGCTCCTCCATCCAGCCTCATCCATAACCTCTGAAATAGGACTTTATGTTTCATACAAACGGCATCTCGGTTACATCAATAATCCTGCAAATGAAATCGATTTCCCCTCCTGCTCGTCCAATTCTGATCACAGCTGGGTTCCCCATATGGAGCATTAATGGGGTGGAGCACCCCGAGCCTGATCTAAAGCTGGAGAATTCTGGGCACACCACAACATCAAATCCCACTGTAATTACCTTCATGCAAACACAGGGGCCCTCTCCAAACACAATATGTGTTGAATAAATGGGATTTGTGTGCATTGTTTTTGGACGCTGGAATTGATCTTGAAAATTGTTTGGTGCAATTTAACAAGAAGCTTAAGAAAACTGAAGGGAACTGACGCCGCTCCACACAGACGTCTCCATGAGACGCGTTCAGTGTGACAGCTCTACATTTTTGACAGCAATGACTCTCAATCAGAAAGCCATTGTGCTTTCTATAGACCCAGATGACATAGATTCTGGATCTTGACGGATGTCACTCACCGCTGTCTTTAAGGAGATATTCTCCAAATTGAAGATGAAACCATTTTCGGGGCCAAGCAGATTGCACAGCAGCCGGTTCTCCTCAATTAGCTTACATATGTATTTCAGCTCAGTTTTGGCAGAGCAAATAAAATGCCATTTTGTCACTAGATTAAAGCATTTGCATTAAGGCCATTGTCTTAATTCCCCTAGGCAGCAGTGTTGGGAAATCACTGAGCATACACGGGGCCAGGCTGTATCCAGCCTCGCAGACGCTCCTATCCCATCATGCACAACCAAGCCTTCTCTCTCCAGCAGGTGGGGGTGGTCATGCACCACGCAACACGGTTATGGGTTTAAGTCTGAAATCTACATACTGAAATGACTTCAGCTCTCCAGCACAATGCCAAACTTGCTGGAAGTCTGATGAGTTTATTTCATCAATTCCAGAAGGAGGGTGGGAGGCGGACAGACGGAGAACCGGAGACCGACAGAGGGAGAGACGGGAGTCTATTTCTACATACAATAGCCTGTGTCCATCATCCTCGGAGCATGTGAGTGTGTGTATGCAGCTGTCCCCTACACTGCATACATACACAGATGATGTGTGAGTGAGTTTGATGTCTCTGCCCTCTGAGTAGCTCTGTGACTGCTGTCCGTCTGCTCCGGGGTCTCAGGTGTGTCTTATCTCTTCCTCTGCCTCTGGGAACTTTCAGCAGATATGCCAGTCAGCCTGAGCTGAACTGCTCTTGTAAATTACTCTCTAAACAGCCCTGCCCTGGATTCTGCATTCGGGGGAAAAATCAATTATTTGACCCCCCCCTTACATTTCACAGTCCATTTTCAGCATGCTGGGGCCAATTACACTCAGCAGAAAGACTACTCTTTATGTCATTCCAGCGATGACCTCCATCTTGCAGCTCCACACGGAGCACTGTTAATGCACCAACTACAAGCACTTGTGCCACGAAGGAGCGTGCTAATGCACTGGTTACCCACACTTTAGCCACAGCAAGAGCACAGACACAGGAGCAGAGAGGCTGCACGCAGGCAGCTGCGGCGCCTCTCGACTGGGATGTGATCATCCTGTGTCCAGCGCACCAAGCGAACGCCACTGACGGCTTGACAGCCCTAATGAAAGCTGATTACCAGGAGGCATCTATTAATTTGTCCTTAATCATGACAAAGAGAGTCTGTGGCTAACAGCTGTGAAATGGCAGCCGCCGCGCGGAAATGAGGCTCAGGGAAAGGCCGGGACAAGGGGTTAGGGCCTGCACTGTCATTAACCGACTGCCATTGTGTGCGCCCGCTCAGAGCTTAGCTACAGGTAACTCAATAAGATAACACTGAGCGCGCTTGGCCCTGCTCTTTGTGAAGAGCCACCGCTGTGAATCCTTGGCGGCTGTGCGGAGAATAGGAGGATATTGGTTTGCATGCTCCGAGCAGGAGTTCTTATGATCCAGGTGAGAGGCTGACAGTAACAGGTTTAAGCTCTGTTCCTTCATCTGCTGCAGGGTGCTGAGGGAAGGAGTCAATCACGGACTGAAGAGGCTGCTGAATAAGGAACTGAGCCGGCTTTTCAAGCACACAGTGCGACAAATGTATGCTCAGTGGAGCCCTGATTTTAGATCCTTTAAATGTAAAAGACATAAACGGCGAACCTGGCTTTCCCATTTGAAAGTAAAACAACCAGGGCCGACATATTTTACACCCCGGTGGCAAATCATAATGAAATGAGCATACTGGAATATGTAAGCAGGTGATTGTTGTTGCTTTGGGAGGTGATGCTGAAGGGAGGAAGACTGCGCAGGAGTCTGAATGGTCTGTGCAGGCCGAGTGCTAATGTGTTTTATGGGACCCTTGGGAAGCGTTGGGAGGAGGGATAATTACAGGGGTTGTCACAAGGTCTGCAATATAACAACACTACTAGACCTCTACAATTATCCATCACGAGGCTAATGATCTTTGACTTAGTGCTCAGTTTGTTTTGTGACTTTTAATGAACGATTCTCGAAGCATATGTTAGAGGCTGAAAACTAGTTGAGGAATTCATCTCAGTTAGATTTTTTCCGCTCTCTTCACGTCTCAGCAATAAACCTCTTTCTTTTGTGTGTGTGTGTGTGTGTGTAGGTGTGTGTGTGTGTGTGTTTAAAAGAATATTCTTCATTTTTTCATTTGAACCTAAAAAATTATTTTACATTTATTTCAGACAAAATAATCCACGCTATCAAAAAAATACAAAAACAAACAACCATCTGCTCTCACTCTCTTACTATTGAATTTCTTCATTCAAATGGGAAATACATTTATGCATATAGTTCCATAGTAAGGCATAAAAAGTTGGGACGTTGCAAACATTTGACTTGCAGATGTTCCTCTGAAAGCCTGAGGAAGATTCTCATCCTGAAAAGCCAAGGCAAGGCAGGCCTGTTTGTGTAGCTCATTTCAGAAAAAAGTCAATTCAAAGTTCTTTACATGATGAAAACATAAAACACCAAACCAATAAAAGCTATTATAGTACAGTAGGATAATAAAGAAGAACAAGCTGGAATTCAGATCAATTTTAACAACTGCTCAGTTAAAATGAATTTAATTCAACTCTAAATAAATTGGTTGATTAAAAGGTACTCAGTGTTTCAGCAGTTTTTCAGGTTTCTGGAAGTTTTTTCCAGATTAGTGCAGCACCAAAACTGAATGCTACTTCTCCATGTATATATGGTATTGGTATATGTTATATTCTGGTCCTGGGGAGGCAGATTTACAGACGAGTAAAAGAATAGACTTTAACTCTTCTGGTTAAAGTCTATTCTTTTACTCGTCTGTAAATCATTCAGTGATTTACAGACGAGTAAAAGTATTTTAATGTCTATTCTCTGAGCTACAAGGAGTCAGCTGTAAAATATGCTATATTTATATCATCTGATAGATATAGTGATTATTTCACTAAAGCAAAGCAAGTAAAAAACATCAGTCTGTCAAAGCTAACATTTAAATTTTTAAGTAAAAATGACAGAATACCACACGTTCTCAAAACACAACATAAAAATTAAACTCACAAACAAAAGGGAAACATTACAAGCAGTGTCTGAAAGAGAACAAATTGAGTTAATTTTTAAAAATAATTGTGAAGTTTTGTCATGTTTTTCACCTTAATGCATTGTAAAAGAAAGGGACATAATTGAAAACACTTTTTCCAATCAGTATTCAGAGTTCGACTCCCCAGCTAAGTATTAGCTGTTCCCTTTAAAACTGTGATTATCCGAAATCTGCAGACATTCGTTCTAATTGTGACCCGATGACTGCAGGGTCTGGGTGTGACGTGACAAACAAGGCAGAACATTTGGTTTGGCTTCGTATGAATTAATCAGTGGAAATGGGCAGACATGTTGAGCAAACAGTCATGTGAAGATGTTGCTGAGACGCTGATGGAAGCTGAGATTCAATTAGATGTCAAGCTTCTAAAGACGCAACAAGTTTTTTCTGCACGGGACGACGACGACAAAACACAGCGGACTGACAGTCGCTCAGGTGCTTTCTAGAACAAAAATATGTATATATGAAAACAAAAATGTTCATCTTAGCAACTTAGTGGAACAGAAGATGATCATTCAGCAGGATAAAACACAGCTACAGACTGTCATTTATGATAATATTGCTGTTAATCCAAGGCTTTGGCACCTATATTTAATTATTTTTACACAAGCAAAGTTGCAAGTTTGCATTCACATGTAAAGTGACTTAAGTCAGAAAATGAGTGCATTCTTGATGAATATATGTATAAAAATTTAAATGTGAAATTTGAGGTTTCTGTATAAAGAGCTGGTTTGGGCTGCAATCTTTAGTCTGTTTGTTGTGTTGTTGTTTTTTTAAGTTTATTAAATCTTGTTTTATTTTAGTTTGTTTGCAAGCTGCAAATAAAAACTGTGTTTCTGTAGTGGCAAGTTTTTTAAATAGTCATCTTGTTTGCATTGTGTAGTTATATACAAAGAAGGTAAGGAGATGGTGCACCACCACTGACCTTCTATAGATCAAAGATTAATCAATGGTTTGTACTGTAGATACAAAAATATTCAAAAAACATCAAAATGTGAAAAAGAATACATTATATGTTATATTGTGCTGATGACATATATTCGGGAGTCCTATCTGTATCAGTCTGCCTGTTGTTCCAACACTGGAACAAACAGGAAGATGCCAAAACACAGAAAGGAAAACAATCTTCAAAGTAAAAGCTGGCTTTTCAAAGTAAAAGCAGCTTATTTGGATTTTTTTGTGTGAAATTAGCACTGCATGCATTTTTGCTTCAGATATTATGAAGTGGCTCTATGAATCAGTTCAAGTCTCCTACTTCTATTTCCATTGTTTCCTTGCTGTGCAAATATGAGGACAATTAAAAGGCTTTGACATAGTTTCAGCTTCAAATACAATGACGTTGGTTAAATTAGAGCTATTTTAGCCCCTCTTGGATTAGCTGTTTGCTTTAGCCTCAATGACCAACCAGGCTGGATTCAAACCAAATGAAGAGAACAAGGGAGTTGTCTACTGCACGTAATATATATACTCATAACCTTTCAAACAAATGTTACTTCTAAAAAATTTAACAACCATTTTAAAAGCGTTCATTTTTTTTTGTCATTTTACTCCTTATTCTTATTTTCAACAATTCAGATGTTGCTCTGACTTATTTAGCATGATCTCAATTCCGTCAGTGAACTTCGTGAAACAGTTGAAACTTTCAGATATAATCATTGAGATTACGTTAACATTTGCAGTATTAAATTGTGCATCAACTACATGTTGCTGTTTGAGCTTTAGAGGCTTCTTTTTCCTCCAGTCAAGTTTTGAAGCACAGACAAAGCCTCAGACTATCAGTGCATCCATGACATAAACTGAGACAGTCATAGAATTGGCTAATGGCTTATTGGCATTTAGTTTCAAGCGACTTTCACTTGGGGATGCTGGATAATGGTATGCAGCACGGCGAAGCCTTTCTGACTTTGTTGTCAGTTTGAGTTTGAGGCAGCAGGGACCTGAAGGACAGACACCCTATGTTTCATCATGCTGCGCCCCCTGGTTTCCACAAGAAGAGCCTCCTCTCCCCTCGCTAAGTTCGCCAAAGTCCAATTTTCGGCTAATGCGAAGGTCGCAACAGCAGGCGCAGAGGGCGTAGTAGGACATAATGGCTATGGGATTGTAAATATTGGTTTTAGAGAGACACAATTGGAGGGCAAGCGGAGGGAAATTTCCATAGAGTATATGTGCAGACGCCATTGGAGGCCTTGGTGCCGCGGAATAGATTTTCCATTCTGGTGTGTCACATTAGATTTTCGGAGGTGCTCAGTGGCAGGTACATGTCATTAGTAACACTTTAGCACAGTAATGAACCTTTTTATTTATCCGGTGCCTCTCTCATGAATGAATAAGGAGGCGCTCCCCGACTGTGCCCAGCCGTGAGAAGCAGACAGAAGAGGCAGAGAGCCTGCAGCACTGTGAAGTAAAAAAGGAGGGACGAGGAGCCCTGGGGAATGCTGAGCAGGGTTAAATGATCATTACGGTGACACTCACAGGCACGGACGCGCTGACACACACATGCTTCACGTATGCATCGGGGAACAAATGGGGTGCACAAACACACCAACACACACACGCATGCACGCTCCCCCACCTCCACTCCCTGGGGTCCTGATCTGACACTCTATTTACACACACATTTACTCCGTCTACTCCCTCCTTTATGAAGCTGACAGGTACTTAAGCGCTACATTACTCCGAGGAGCTCGAGCCTCATGGCGGTGTAACCAAACTGTCCATTCACTGAGGGCCTTGTCTCACTGTTCATTCAATAATGGTCTTTGGGAAATGCACAAGGAATGAGCAGCTTGTTCCCGGGAAGGTGGGCAGGCAGGCAGGCAGGCAGGCAGGCGCTGGGGATCAGGGCACCTTTAAAATGGCCCCGAGTCCCTGGTGAAAAGAAGCAGTCTGACAGGGTTCAGTGGCTCATAGAGGAGCAACATGAAGAAGAAGAAGAAGAAGAAGAGCTCTTCAAAATGAACTTGATGCCTATCTACTTCAGCTTGCTCTTTTTCTCCACTTCCTGCATCAGAAATCAACAGCGCGTTAAAGTTTGTTTGACTTTTATCGTAACTCACTTAATGAAGTGATGTAATTTAATGAAATTCAAAGAGTTGCAAAGACAGAGAACAAATCCGCCTGTGATTAAGAGTTAATCGTTGAACTTCTGCTGACGGTTTGCTTGTTTCTATAATCAACAACTAGCAAATCGTACATTTCTATATCTAGATTTTTTTAATAACATTTATATATATATAAAAAAAAAAACAAACAAACATTAATCTTGTTTAAAAGTGTCCTGCCTTGTATGTGCTAAATAAAATGCTTCGTTCCCCTGAGTCTGCCTCTGCTGCAGCCTCCCGTGGTTTAATGCATGGATGTAGGCTGACTGCGGTGACACGTCTCCTGAATAATAATAGCACTCCTTCACTTTGGACTGGATGGACATGAGAGTGAACTTCAATTTCAACTGAAGCCCAGAGTTTGTAGTTTAAAGTAACAGGATGTATAAGTTTTAATTTTGGAGCAACACGGAGTCAAAATTTAATATGTAACAAGCTGCATAAAAGAGATAAAAAGTAATACTTAATGTAATAGAACTATTTTATGGAGTTATGCATTGATGTCTAAACTGATTTGTTTACAGATCACAGTGCATTAAAAAAGTATTCACACCCACTGAACCTTTTTCACATTTAGCCTCCATTTGATCTGGCAAGGCAGACCTCTGGTGACTGTGGAGGAGCTGCAGAGAGCTGCAGCTCAGGTTGGAGAATCTGCTGACAGAAAAACTATAATTCATGTACACAATAATAATAATAATTCATGAAAGCATCTCAAGAAGAAAGTTATAAAAGAAAGCTATCAGAAAGTTAAAGTTCGCAAAAAGTTATGTGGAGAAAAGCAGAAAGATGTAGAGAAAGATTCTCTGGGTAGATGAAGCTAACACGTGTAAAATACCGCAACAGTCCACACAACTATAACCACATCTTCCCTGGGTGAAATATGGTGGTGGCAGCGTAATGCTGTGGGATTACTTTCCTTTTACAGAAAAGAACAGCTGGTCAGGAGAAACAGAACAGAGCTCAAAGTAGATTGAGAGGAAAGAACAAAAACCTATAGAAGCTGCAACAGACTAGAGCGTAGTTTCACCTCGGCAGGACAACGACCCTGAACATGCAGCCAGAGAAACAGTAGAAAAGTTTAGATTAAAGCAGACTAATCCATTAAAATGATCCCAATTCAAGTTAAGACCTAAATGCAGCTGATAACTTGTCTCAAGACATCAATGCTTGCTGATGCTCTCCAGCTGGTCTGACTGAGCTTGACCTATTCTGCAAAGAAAACATGCATGCTTTTCATATTTGTCTGTATTAAAGTTAAGTTGTGAGTTATTTCTAAGTGGAAGGAAAAGCATCACTTTTCTCACAATTGTTCACTACTTTGTGTTACTATGTAAAAAAAAAAAAAAAAAAAGCAAAAAAACAATAAAATACATTTTACAATTGGTGGTTTTGCTACACTATCATAGCCCTGATGGATAACATTAACTATTATCATTTCTATATCAAATTTATGTCAGTCTCTTGCCAGTAGTTTCTGACAAATAATTTTTTATTTTTATTTTTATTTTTTTTTTTTTGGCGTTATTACTGTTTGCAGAATAAGAAAAGTGACTTTTGCTTCGTGTTGTATGAAATATTTTATGACCTTGCATTCCCTGAACAGGACATGGTTGTGCTTTTACCCCCCTTTGTGTAATACATGAGTGTCCCTGACCCTTTGTGAGCCTCTTCAACTTTGAAATGAAAAACTCTGCTCCTCCATCCAACTCTCCACATGGCCATGTCATTGGAGAAGAATAAGAGCCTCTTTCAATGCTGGAAACTATTTCTGATTTTGGAAAAAGTCCCAACTTTACTGTATGTTTTTTTTTTTTTTTTTCCCAAACCAGAGCTGCAAAGGAAATATAAAAACCTTTGAGCTTGTATCCATACCTGTCTAGCTGGGCCTGTGCTTTATCTCTAAACTAATTTGCCAGTCAGTGTGTATCTGTTGTAGGTCAGTGACTTTATCCAAACCTCAATCTCAGCACCTCCTCCATGGCTGCCCTGCAGATCCCAGCCTGGTGCAGTGAAGCGGTTCGAGTGGCATGGCCGGCGTGGTCAGGGCCCCATGTCACCCCCCAGCGTCCTCAGTGTTCATTTCCCTTTCATCTTGAGTGTGAAATCGCTGCCGGTGCAGCACTGACCTCAGCATTAAGAGGTCAACTATTGAAATCTGATGTGCGCCTCTCTGGCTGAGAGACTTCAACAGATGGAAGGGGAAGAAAAAGGAGGCGAACAGGAGGGAGAAAGGAGGCGCTGTGAGATTAACAAGTTGTTCCTGATGGGCGCTTTTTGAGAAATGGACTTGGTGTGTTATCTGCGAGTCAGAAGGAGATCTTTCTAATTTTCTGCGTTTGTTTTTAACATAAGAGCCATAATCGCTTTTAAAACTGGATAACTATTTTTTTAAAAAAGAAAGCAAACTATGGGAAAATATTTGAGTTTTCAAACTTCATGCAACCTAGACAAAAGAAACATGTCCGAAAAGCAACCTTTTTACTCTAACTTCTACTCAAAGGAGATTTTATCTTTGATTTAACAAATTCAATTTTTACAGAGTAAAAGTATCAAAGGAAATAATTAATCTTTATTCAGTGAATGCTAATCTATCCCAGATTTGTCAAGCCCTGCTGTTGTAGATGTTGAAGATGATTGGAGTTAGTCCAGCCTAATCAAGAAAAAATGTTAGTAAAAAAACCTCTAAAACTGTTCTTACCGCGCTGATCACTCCCACTATAAAACATGCATATGTCAGCATTGTGTTGCTCGATAGTTTATGGAAAGTAATAAAACCCCAAAAAGTTCACATTACAACCACAAAACAGAAAACTGCCCTTCACTCTAAACACACTAATTACACTTTGAAGCACAGTGATGAAGGCATTATGTAGTTGAAAAGCTGAAGAGACTTGGATTTATATGTTTAAATTACCTAGTCAAAGTCCAGATTTGAACTTCATGGATAATCTTTCGTGAGATTTTAAAATTCCTGTTCTTTGATTATCACTACCTCACCTGAGTTATCTTGAAGAAAGAAATATTGCAAAATTATTCGCATTTCAGATGCAAATAAGACATTTTGTATTGTGTCTTAATGCAAAATTGTTTGCATTTTGCATTAAGACATACCTCCAAAGAGTTGCAGTGAAAGGTGACCTTGCAAGGTAACTTAACTGTTTTCTACTCCAATATCCAGAATAAAAGATAAACGTTAGCATCTGGAAATCTGAGCATGCAGAAGTAAAACATGCAGGAACCAGATTTAAATATTTGCCAGAGCTTCATTTCTTCACTTGTACATTTTTCCCCACCTTTACTTATCAATAGCAATCTCCAAACTTTTGATGCCTCCGTTTAGAAGAACACATGCAGGAACTTCCTGCCTCTGTGTCCCTCAAACACAAAGTTCAGCATTTAAAGTCAATTCGACACCTCGCCTCAGTGTGAATCCCCTCTGAAAGCGCGTGTGATACGAAGCGTCAGAGAAGTTTTAGGTCTTGTCTCGTGTTTCCCATCGGCTACACTTTCATCCCTCTCTCTCTCTCTCTCTCCCCCAGCTGAAGACCACCTCCCAGCAACCTCGCCCAAATAAGGTGTTCTGCCTTCAATCCTCGTCTCTCTGAAGAATCTGAAGAGTTCGGAATCCGTCAAAACTTTGGATCTCAAACACAAACATCTTTTATTCAAAGGGTGTCTGTAATCACGAATAAATAGCTTTTCTGGCGATGAGCGCGAGGCACAGGAGAGAGAGAGGGAGCCTATCTCAGGAGCAGATAACTGCTAGATATGATTCCTTAGATAAGGAGCAGTAATTTGGCTTTTAGAGATAGCTCTGGGGGCCGCTGTGCTGAGCTGCGCCGATTTACCCTGTGTATGGGAGGTTGTTTTTTTTTTTTTCTTCTTCTTCTCTCCTCTACATTTTTATCTCTCCTGTTGAAGAGCTTTTCATCTCTGATGATTTTCTCTCCTTTTTTTATGTATTTCCCCCAGAAGGTGAGATCACAAACCCGCAGAAGGCAGAGTGGCATGTTTTAAAGCGATGGACAAAATACAAATATTTGAAAATGTATTTCATGGTAATTATGTCAGGTTTCATGGCCTTGGCACAGTACTGAGGCGCAGCCTGGATGCCTTAATTTGTATAGAAATTGTAATCATTTGTTCATTTCAAGGTGAAAATTGCATTTTTTAATTTAAATTGTATCCTGCGTGATAGGCTATTATCTAGAAAAATTGTCTCTGTGTATGGCGGTCTATGCCCTGCCGTCACGCCTGTTTGGAGCCCACTTCTCCTGAGAAAAGGGCTTGTATATGAATCTCCTGACTGAATGCACCCAGCTTGTTCTTTACTTAGGGCTGCCTCTGCACTCATTTCCATTTTTGTTATTAATATTAATTGGTTTGAGAATGCAGCTCAGATTTTTAAATTGAGCTCAGCTTCACAGCGATTCTTATCTTAGATTCATAACTTTACTCTGACTTTATTCCTGCTCCTTTTGTTTTATAGAAAAGCCGCTCTGAGGGAGGTGTTTGCTGCGGCATTCATGCGGCACTTTGCAAAAGTATTTATACCCCTTGAACTTTTCCACAGTTTGTCATGATCCAGCCAAAGATTTTATTGTATTTAGTTGAATTTCATGTGATGGAACCAAAACCGTGTATGGAAAAGAGTAAAATCCAGTTTAAATTATGGAGGCCATTTAAAGAAGCAAAAGTGTCTAAACAAAGTACCAAACAACACTATAGCAAATCAAACCAAGGCACAAATGAAAAAAATGATTAAAAAAAAAAAAAAAACAAGAATAAAAGAAGAAGAAGAAAATGTACAACAGAGATGGTGGTTAATAATCGACAATGAATTGATTTCAGATGTGTCAAAAGCCACTTAAAACAAGAGTGTTTTTAAAAGACAGAGAAACAGCAAGAGAGGAATCCTGTCTATTATTTCATAGCTGCTTGCTCCATAATTTTGGATCTTCTCTGAGTTTTAGAAACAACCAACAGCATCCGCTCAGCTGATCTAGTAGGTCGTGGCGAAACATAAAACTGAAGCAGATCAAGACCAAGGCCTTCAACACATCTAAAAGCTAACAGAAGGATGCTTAAAAACAATCAAAAAAAGATAATAAAAATAATAAATCAAGAAGGAAAAATGATACCTGGCTTTCAAAGTACTTCAAACTGCTGAATAGTGCTGCCTGAAATACTATCCAGCCGCCTGATTTTGTAGGATCGCCTCTGCAAGAATTACAGCTGTTGGGGTTTCTCTCTACTATCTTTGCATCTCTTGCATGTTGTACAAGCGAAAAGGTTTTTCGTTTGTTTGTTTCCCATGTAACCAAGGCACCTTCCTCCATCTTTGCTATGCCCTATCTTTGTTCTGTACATTTTAAGTTCAGCCTCAAGTCTTTTCCAGCCTCTAATTGTTTTTTTTTTCAAGGGCTTGTCTTTTTAGCTCTACTCACCTTCAATTCAACTCTGACATGTTTATCAATCTCTGCTATATGAAAACATCCCAACATGATGCTGCCACCACCATGNTCTGTAAATCATTCAGTGATTTACAGACGAGTAAAAGTATTTTAATGTCTATTCTCTGAGCTACAAGGAGTCAGCTGTAAAATATGCTATATTTATATCATCTGATAGATATAGTGATTATTTCACTAAAGCAAAGCAAGTAAAAAACATCAGTCTGTCAAAGCTAACATTTAAATTTTTAAGTAAAAATGACAGAATACCACACGTTCTCAAAACACAACATAAAAACTAAACTCACAAACAAAAGGGAAACATTACAAGCAGTGTCTGAAAGAGAACAAATTGAGTTAATTTTTAAAAATAATTGTGAAGTTTTGTCATGTTTTTCACCTTAATGCATTGTAAAAGAAAGGGACATAATTGAAAACACTTTTTCCAATCAGTATTCAGAGTTCGACTCCCCAGCTAAGTATTAGCTGTTCCCTTTAAAACTGTGATTATCCGAAATCTGCAGACATTCGTTCTAATTGTGACCCGATGACTGCAGGGTCTGGGTGTGACGTGACAAACAAGGCAGAACATTTGGTTTGGCTTCGTATGAATTAATCAGTGGAAATGGGCAGACATGTTGAGCAAACAGTCATGTGAAGATGTTGCTGAGACGCTGATGGAAGCTGAGATTCAATTAGATGTCAAGCTTCTAAAGACGCAACAAGTTTTTTCTGCACGGGACGACGACGACAAAACACAGCAGACTGACAGTCGCTCAGGTGCTTTCTAGAACAAAAATATGTATATATGAAAACAAAAATGTTCATCTTAGCAACTTAGTGGAACAGAAGATGATCATTCAGCAGGATAAAACACAGCTACAGACTGTCATTTATGATAATATTGCTGTTAATCCAAGGCTTTGGCACCTATATTTAATTATTTTTACACAAGCAAAGTTGCAAGTTTGCATTCACATGTAAAGTGACTTAAGTCAGAAAATGAGTGCATTCTTGATGAATATATGTATAAAAATTTAAATGTGAAATTTGAGGTTTCTGTATAAAGAGCTGGTTTGGGCTGCAATCTTTAGTCTGTTTGTTGTGTTGTTGTTTTTTTTAAGTTTATTAAATCTTGTTTTATTTTAGTTTGTTTGCAAGCTGCAAATAAAAACTGTGTTTCTGTAGTGGCAAGTTTTTTAAATAGTCATCTTGTTTGCATTGTGTAGTTATATACAAAGAAGGTAAGAAGATGGTGCACCACCACTGACCTTCTATAGATCAAAGATTAATCAATGGTTTGTACTGTAGATACAAAAATATTCAAAAAACATCAAAATGTGAAAAAGAATACATTATATGTTATATTGTGCTGATGACATATATTCGGGAGTCCTATCTGTATCAGTCTGCCTGTTGTTCCAACACTGGAACAAACAGGAAGATGCCAAAACACAGAAAGGAAAACAACCTTCAAAGTAAAAGCTGGTTTTTCAAAGTAAAAGCAGCTTATTTGGATTTTTTTGTGTGAAATTAGCACTGCATGCATTTTTGCTTCAGATATTATGAAGTGGCTCTATGAATCAGTTCAAGTCTCCTACTTCTATTTCCATTGTTTCCTTGCTGTGCAAATATGAGGACAATTAAAAGGCTTTGACATAGTTTCAGCTTCAAATACAATGACGTTGGTTAAATTAGAGCTATTTTAGCCCCTCTTGGATTAGCTGTTTGCTTTAGCCTCAATGACCAACCAGGCTGGATTCAAACCAAATGAAGAGAACAAGGGAGTTGTCTACTGCAGGTAATATATATACTCATAACCTTTCAAACAAATGTTACTTCTAAAAAATTTAACAACCATTTTAAAAGCGTTCATTTTTTTTTGTCATTTTACTCCTTATTCTTATTTTCAACAATTCAGATGTTGCTCTGACTTATTTAGCATGATCTCAATTCCGTCAGTGAACTTCGTGAAACAGTTGAAACTTTCAGATATAATCATTGAGATTACGTTAACATTTGCAGTATTAAATTGTGCATCAACTACATGTTGTTGTTGAGCCTTAGAGGCTTCTTTTTCCTCCAGTCAAGTTTTGAAGCACAGACAAAGCCTCAGACTATCAGTGCATCCATGACATAAACTGAGACAGTCATAGAATTGGCTAATGGCTTATTGGCATTTAGTTTCAAGCGACTTTCACTTGGGGATGCTGGATAATGGTATGCAGCACGGCGAAGCCTTTCTGACTTTGTTGTCAGTTTGAGTTTGAGGCAGCAGGGACCTGAAGGACAGACACCCTATGTTTCATCATGCTGCGCCCCCTGGTTTCCACAAGAAGAGCCTCCTCTCCCCTCGCTAAGTTCGCCAAAGTCCAATTTTCGGCTAATGCGAAGGTCGCAACAGCAGGCGCAGAGGGCGTAGTAGGACATAATGGCTATGGGATTGTAAATATTGGTTTTAGAGAGACACAATTGGAGGGCAAGCGGAGGGAAATTTCCATAGAGTATATGTGCAGACGCCATTGGAGGCCTTGGTGCCGCGGAATAGATTTTCCATTCTGGTGTGTCACATTAGATTTTCGGAGGTGCTCAGTGGCAGGTACATGTCATTAGTAACACTTTAGCACAGTAATGAACCTTTTTATTTATCCGGTGCCTCTCTCATGAATGAATAAGGAGGCGCTCCCCGACTGTGCCCAGCCGTGAGAAGCAGACAGAAGAGGCAGAGAGCCTGCAGCACTGTGAAGTAAAAAAGGAGGGACGAGGAGCCCTGGGGAATGCTGAGCAGGGTTAAATGATCATTACGGTGACACTCACAGGCACGGACGCGCTGACACACACATGCTTCACGTATGCATCGGGGAACAAATGGGGTGCACAAACACACCAACACACACACGCATGCACGCTCCCCCACCTCCACTCCCTGGGGTCCTGATCTGACACTCTATTTACACACACATTTACTCCGTCTACTCCCTCCTTTATGAAGCTGACAGGTACTTAAGCGCTACATTACTCCGAGGAGCTCGAGCCTCATGGCGGTGTAACCAAACTGTCCATTCACTGAGGGCCTTGTCTCACTGTTCATTCAATAATGGTCTTTGGGAAATGCACAAGGAATGAGCAGCTTGTTCCCGGGAAGGTGGGCAGGCAGGCAGGCAGGCAGGCAGGCGCTGGGGATCAGGGCACCTTTAAAATGGCCCCGAGTCCCTGGTGAAAAGAAGCAGTCTGACAGGGTTCAGTGGCTCATAGAGGAGCAACATGAAGAAGAAGAAGAAGAAGAAGAGCTCTTCAAAATGAACTTGATGCCTATCTACTTCAGCTTGCTCTTTTTCTCCACTTCCTGCATCAGAAATCAACAGCGCGTTAAAGTTTGTTTGACTTTTATCGTAACTCACTTAATGAAGTGATGTAATTTAATGAAATTCAAAGAGTTGCAAAGACAGAGAACAAATCCGCCTGTGATTAAGAGTTAATCGTTGAACTTCTGCTGACGGTTTGCTTGTTTCTATAATCAACAACTAGCAAATCGTACATTTCTATATCTAGATTTTTTTAATAACATTTATATATATATAAAAAAAAAAACAAACAAACATTAATCTTGTTTAAAAGTGTCCTGCCTTGTATGTGCTAAATAAAATGCTTCGTTCCCCTGAGTCTGCCTCTGCTGCAGCCTCCCGTGGTTTAATGCATGGATGTAGGCTGACTGCGGTGACACGTCTCCTGAATAATAATAGCACTCCTTCACTTTGGACTGGATGGACATGAGAGTGAACTTCAATTTCAACTGAAGCCCAGAGTTTGTAGTTTAAAGTAACAGGATGTATAAGTTTTAATTTTGGAGCAACACGGAGTCAAAATTTAATATGTAACAAGCTGCATAAAAGAGATAAAAAGTAATACTTAATGTAATAGAACTATTTTATGGAGTTATGCATTGATGTCTAAACTGATTTGTTTACAGATCACAGTGCATTAAAAAAGTATTCACACCCACTGAACCTTTTTCACATTTAGCCTCCATTTGATCTGGCAAGGCAGACCTCTGGTGACTGTGGAGGAGCTGCAGAGAGCCGCAGCTCAGGTTGGAGAATCTGCTGACAGAAAAACTATAATTCATGTACACAATAATAATAATAATAATTCATGAAAGCATCTCAAGAAGAAAGTTATAAAAGAAAGCTATCAGAAAGTTAAAGTTCGCAAAAAGTTATGTGGAGAAAAGCAGAAAGATGTAGAGAAAGATTCTCTGGGTAGATGAAGCTAACACGTGTAAAATACCGCAACAGTCCACACAACTATAACCACATCTTCCCTGGGTGAAATATGGTGGTGGCAGCGTAATGCTGTGGGATTACTTTCCTTTTACAGAAAAGAACAGCTGGTCAGGAGAAACAGAACAGAGCTCAAAGTAGATTGAGAGGAAAGAACAAAAACCTATAGAAGCTGCAACAGACTAGAGCGTAGTTTCACCTCGGCAGGACAACGACCCTGAACATGCAGCCAGAGAAACAGTAGAAAAGTTTAGATTAAAGCAGACTAATCCATTAAAATGATCCCAATTCAAGTTAAGACCTAAATGCAGCTGATAACTTGTCTCAAGACATCAATGCTTGCTGATGCTCTCCAGCTGGTCTGACTGAGCTTGACCTATTCTGCAAAGAAAACATGCATGCTTTTCATATTTGTCTGTATTAAAGTTAAGTTGTGAGTTATTTCTAAGTGGAAGGAAAAGCATCACTTTTCTCACAATTGTTCACTACTTTGTGTTACTATGTAAAAAAAAAAAAAAAAAAAGCAAAAAAACAATAAAATACATTTTACAATTGGTGGTTTTGCTACACTATCATAGCCCTGATGGATAACATTAACTATTATCATTTCTATATCAAATTTATGTCAGTCTCTTGCCAGTAGTTTCTGACAAATAATTTTTTATTTTTATTTTTATTTTTTTTTTTTTGGCGTTATTACTGTTTGCAGAATAAGAAAAGTGACTTTTGCTTCGTGTTGTATGAAATATTTTATGACCTTGCATTCCCTGAACAGGACATGGTTGTGCTTTTACCCCCCTTTGTGTAATACATGAGTGTCCCTGACCCTTTGTGAGCCTCTTCAACTTTGAAATGAAAAACTCTGCTCCTCCATCCAACTCTCCACATGGCCATGTCATTGGAGAAGAATAAGAGCCTCTTTCAATGCTGGAAACTATTTCTGATTTTGGAAAAAGTCCCAACTTTACTGTATGTTTTTTTTTTTTTTTTTCCCAAACCAGAGCTGCAAAGGAAATATAAAAACCTTTGAGCTTGTATCCATACCTGTCTAGCTGGGCCTGTGCTTTATCTCTAAACTAATTTGCCAGTCAGTGTGTATCTGTTGTAGGTCAGTGACTTTATCCAAACCTCAATCTCAGCACCTCCTCCATGGCTGCCCTGCAGATCCCAGCCTGGTGCAGTGAAGCGGTTCGAGTGGCATGGCCGGCGTGGTCAGGGCCCCATGTCACCCCCCAGCGTCCTCAGTGTTCATTTCCCTTTCATCTTGAGTGTGAAATCGCTGCCGGTGCAGCACTGACCTCAGCATTAAGAGGTCAACTATTGAAATCTGATGTGCGCCTCTCTGGCTGAGAGACTTCAACAGATGGAAGGGGAAGAAAAAGGAGGCGAACAGGAGGGAGAAAGGAGGCGCTGTGAGATTAACAAGTTGTTCCTGATGGGCGCTTTTTGAGAAATGGACTTGGTGTGTTATCTGCGAGTCAGAAGGAGATCTTTCTAATTTTCTGCGTTTGTTTTTAACATAAGAGCCATAATCGCTTTTAAAACTGGATAACTATTTTTTTAAAAAAGAAAGCAAACTATGGGAAAATATTTGAGTTTTCAAACTTCATGCAACCTAGACAAAAGAAACATGTCCGAAAAGCAACCTTTTTACTCTAACTTCTACTCAAAGGAGATTTTATCTTTGATTTAACAAATTCAATTTTTACAGAGTAAAAGTATCAAAGGAAATAATTAATCTTTATTCAGTGAATGCTAATCTATCCCAGATTTGTCAAGCCCTGCTGTTGTAGATGTTGAAGATGATTGGAGTTAGTCCAGCCTAATCAAGAAAAAATGTTAGTAAAAAAACCTCTAAAACTGTTCTTACCGCGCTGATCACTCCCACTATAAAACATGCATATGTCAGCATTGTGTTGCTCGATAGTTTATGGAAAGTAATAAAACCCCAAAAAGTTCACATTACAACCACAAAACAGAAAACTGCCCTTCACTCTAAACACACTAATTACACTTTGAAGCACAGTGATGAAGGCATTATGTAGTTGAAAAGCTGAAGAGACTTGGATTTATATGTTTAAATTACCTAGTCAAAGTCCAGATTTGAACTTCATGGATAATCTTTCGTGAGATTTTAAAATTCCTGTTCTTTGATTATCACTACCTCACCTGAGTTATCTTGAAGAAAGAAATATTGCAAAATTATTCGCATTTCAGATGCAAATAAGACATTTTGTATTGTGTCTTAATGCAAAATTGTTTGCATTTTGCATTAAGACATACCTCCAAAGAGTTGCAGTGAAAGGTGACCTTGCAAGGTAACTTAACTGTTTTCTACTCCAATATCCAGAATAAAAGATAAACGTTAGCATCTGGAAATCTGAGCATGCAGAAGTAAAACATGCAGGAACCAGATTTAAATATTTGCCAGAGCTTCATTTCTTCACTTGTACATTTTTCCCCACCTTTACTTATCAATAGCAATCTCCAAACTTTTGATGCCTCCGTTTAGAAGAACACATGCAGGAACTTCCTGCCTCTGTGTCCCTCAAACACAAAGTTCAGCATTTAAAGTCAATTCGACACCTCGCCTCAGTGTGAATCCCCTCTGAAAGCGCGTGTGATACGAAGCGTCAGAGAAGTTTTAGGTCTTGTCTCGTGTTTCCCATCGGCTACACTTTCATCCCTCTCTCTCTCTCTCCCCCAGCTGAAGACCACCTCCCAGCAACCTCGCCCAAATAAGGTGTTCTGCCTTCAATCCTCGTCTCTCTGAAGAATCTGAAGAGTTCGGAATCCGTCAAAACTTTGGATCTCAAACACAAACATCTTTTATTCAAAGGGTGTCTGTAATCACGAATAAATAGCTTTTCTGGCGATGAGCGCGAGGCACAGGAGAGAGAGAGGGAGCCTATCTCAGGAGCAGATAACTGCTAGATATGATTCCTTAGATAAGGAGCAGTAATTTGGCTTTTAGAGATAGCTCTGGGGGCCGCTGTGCTGAGCTGCGCCGATTTACCCTGTGTATGGGAGGTTGTTTTTTTTTTTTTCTTCTTCTTCTCTCCTCTACATTTTTATCTCTCCTGTTGAAGAGCTTTTCATCTCTGATGATTTTCTCTCCTTTTTTTATGTATTTCACCCAGAAGGTGAGATCACAAACCCGCAGAAGGCAGAGTGGCATGTTTTAAAGCGATGGACAAAATACAAATATTTGAAAATGTATTTCATGGTAATTATGTCAGGTTTCATGGCCTTGGCACAGTACTGAGGCGCAGCCTGGATGCCTTAATTTGTATAGAAATTGTAATCATTTGTTCATTTCAAGGTGAAAATTGCATTTTTTAATTTAAATTGTATCCTGCGTGATAGGCTATTATCTAGAAAAATTGTCTCTGTGTATGGCGGTCTATGCCCTGCCGTCACGCCTGTTTGGAGCCCACTTCTCCTGAGAAAAGGGCTTGTATATGAATCTCCTGACTGAATGCACCCAGCTTGTTCTTTACTTAGGGCTGCCTCTGCACTCATTTCCATTTTTGTTATTAATATTAATTGGTTTGAGAATGCAGCTCAGATTTTTAAATTGAGCTCAGCTTCACAGCGATTCTTATCTTAGATTCATAACTTTACTCTGACTTTATTCCTGCTCCTTTTGTTTTATAGAAAAGCCGCTCTGAGGGAGGTGTTTGCTGCGGCATCCATGCGGCACTTTGCAAAAGTATTTATACCCCTTGAACTTTTCCACAGTTTGTCATGATCCAGCCAAAGATTTTATTGTATTTAGTTGAATTTCATGTGATGGAACCAAAACCGTGTATGGAAAAGAGTAAAATCCAGTTTAAATTATGGAGCACATTTAAAGAAGCAAAAGTGTCTAAACAAAGTACCAAACAACACTATAGCAAATCAAACCAAGGCACAAATGAAAAAAATGATTAAAAAAAAAAAAAAAACAAGAATAAAAGAAGAAGAAGAAAATGTACAACAGAGATGGTGGTTAATAATCGACAATGAATTGATTTCAGATGTGTCAAAAGCCACTTAAAACAAGAGTGTTTTTAAAAGACAGAGAAACAGCAAGAGAGGAATCCTGTCTATTATTTCATAGCTGCTTGCTCCATAATTTTGGATCTTCTCTGAGTTTTAGAAACAACCAACAGCATCCGCTCAGCTGATCTAGTAGGTCGTGGCGAAACATAAAACTGAAGCAGATCAAGACCAAGGCCTTCAACACATCTAAAAGCTAACAGAAGGATGCTTAAAAACAATCAAAAAAAGATAATAAAAATAATAAATCAAGAAGGAAAAATGATACCTGGCTTTCAAAGTACTTAAAACTGCTGAATAGTGCTGCCTGAAATACTATCCAGCCGCCTGATTTTGTAGGATCGCCTCTGCAAGAATTACAGCTGTTGGGGTTTCTCTCTACTATCTTTGCATCTCTTGCATGTTGTACAAGCGAAAAGGTTTTTCGTTTGTTTGTTTCTCATGTAACCAAGGCACCTTCCTCCATCTTTGCTATGTCCTATCTTTGTTCGGTACTTTTTAAGTTCAGCCTCAAGTCTTTTCCAGCCTCTAATTGTTTTTTTTGGCTTGTCTTTTTAGCTCTACTCACCTTCAATTCAACTCTGACATGTTTATCAATCTCTGCTATATGAAAACATCCCAACATGATGCTGCCACCACCATGTTTCACTGTGGTGATGGTGTTTGTTAGTGGTATGTGCCATGTCAGTTTTTTTTTAGTTTTTTTTTTTTTTACCACTTATAGTTTATAGCAAAATTAACTGAAATTTGACCAATGCTGGCCACTGAAAGTGGTTTAGACTGGAGCTAACCTGCAGTGAAGTGCCTTACCAAAGGGCATGGCAGAGGAAGAAATCATACCCACATTTTCTCACCTGCGAGACGATTAACTCTTCCTATGGAACAACAGAGCTCTGTAAATCCTGTGTTTCAGTTTTATTTAAATAGAGCACCTTCTTCTACTGTTTAGATGGTTTCCAAAGGCAAGTTGCTGCATTTGATTTTATGCAATGGCATTTTTGGAGTAAAATAAAAGAATTCAATCCACACTTTTCAGCTTTTTATTGACACAATTTTGTCTAAATGTCTTCTGCTTTTGTAGCACCGGCAGTAGAGGATCATCAGACCGTATTTCAACCACTACAGGGAGATTTTAAGGGTTTAAAATTGGCTTTATTTTCACGTGAAGCAAAGTTTATTGGACTGAAGTGCAAAACTTTGACAGGTTAGGTATTTTAACATCGGCTGGTACGAAGACTGACAGGGTGACTGACCTTCTACATGTACGTAGGAATATGGATTAAATGTTCATAATTCTAATTTAGTTAGGAGACAAACTTATTTTCAACATAACTGTGTTTAATATTATTAGCAAAAAATAATAAATGTTAAAATCATCTTTCTGTGTAACTGCACATTCATGCCACCTTCAATAAACGCATCATATATTATGAATTTCAAATGCAAAATCTTTCATCCACCTTTGCGTTTCCAATGATATAGTTGGTTGGAATTTGGTAAAAAAAATATATATATATATATATCATTGAGAAAATTATTTATGCCTCATTACCTTTCCTGCTGTTAGGCAGTTACCTCCAACTGGTTTCTATCTGTTTTTTCCCCACCATCCACCAGTTTCCAGAAATGCTATTAAAGATTCAAAACCTAAAAACCCTGACATCCATTAATCGTTTCTAGAGTATGAGAAAATGCAGTGAAGAGGTGCTTTATTGTTTGCATGGTTTTGATTTGGGTAACTTTGACCAAGTTTTCTTTATAAAACACATTTCTGATCTTTATGATGCTTCCTGATTAAATGAAGGTAAAATATAAGGAAATAAAATTATCTCAAACACTTCCATGTCATAAAAAAAGAAGTCCCAATGAAACACACAGATGCTTGTGGTTGTGTAAAAGTTCAACGGGTATGAATACTTTTGCAAGGCGTTGCAAGGCGTTGCAAGGCGTCTGGACTGATATTATAGAGTATTATCCAGTAGATTGGATGTAATAAAGGTAAAATAAATCTCATCATCCAATCAGATGACTATAGTATGGAGCAATCTTTGTTTGAGCTCCTTCTTTTTTACTTCTGTGCGACAGATTATCTGTCTATAATACCTGAGAGGGGAAACCATGAAATTCAAAATACCTGAAATATTCTGAAAATAAGATTCCCTCCCAGCACAAGCGCCGTCGTTGGGAAGGAGATGTATGCACGGCAGGCTGCGCGTCTGTGTCTGTGTCAGGGGGATCCTCGAGGTGACGAGCACAAAGCTGAGGCTCAGGTACACAGCGTATGCTGGCATAATTACAGGATTTGGGGGATTATTATACTGTAAGTACTTTCATGGCGACAGCTGGGAGCTTTTTACTCCCTGTGACACATAATCTCAAAGAATAAAACCAAGACCCCCGGAGCATCTCTTAATCATTTCTTAGCATACCTGCACACGGCTCTGAACTCTTTCTGAAGACAAATTTGTAAAATTAGAATATAATTATCATATCTGCAGGAAATGGTGTTAAAGTTGCATCTTCAAACACTGCTTTCTTTTGAAAATGAGAATGTTTTGAGCCTTTCTGTTTGGCGTTCTGCCGTCTCCCGGCTGTCCTGATTCTCCAGGTTTCTGAGCCTGGTCCTAAATCAGATCTGAATCAGAACCTCCACTCCATTTGTGAGAGTGAATATGACCAAGCTGAAGTTGTGGAGACTCCTCTCCGGAGAGATAGGGCCTCCTGGTCTCCGAGCTTCATTTCCATCCCTGTGATCTAAACAAACCCATTACCGCAGGCCATTTACGCTCAGGGGGAAGGACGCAAGCTTCCGGGCCTGAGGACGCAGCCCACAGCTAAGCCACCATGACACCGAGCCACCTTCAATGGCCGTGTGTCCGTATAGAGACGGGAGGGGAAAAAAAGGGGGGGAACGGAGAGCTCGGGCCTTCTTCGTTTTATCTAAAGCACTCCAGAGAGGCGAGTGGAATGGGCTCTTGTGGGCTCTGTTTATCCCCTGCTCCTGTAGTCAATCAATTAGGGGATCAAAGGAGGAGATGAGGGAAGTGTCACAAAGCTCTCCCACAAAAAAACCCCACCGCCTGAGCCTCCACCTCGCCCGGTCCGAGTGACAGCGCACCGGAGGGAGACGAAATTCCCCAGGAGACGAGCAGGAGCAAAGGGGACAACCGTAGCACATGCCAAGGTCTAATCTGGACAACCAGAACACAAACTTTTAGAGAAATATATGAGAGAAGACACAGAGACGCATAACAATGCACATTTAAAATGCTGAGAGGATCTGTTTTTACCTTCTGAACTCACTGACAGATGGAACCTGGTGTGGAACGCAGCGGCTTGCTTTTTAAATTCATAATTTGTTTGTAATTAACACTCAAGTCTAAATGAAAGCACCATAGTTTATATTACAGTCTTAGAGGAATATTATTCTGTTGATTTTCAAATAAATAAAGTTTAGCTAGATCAACAATGGCTTCTTTTAACAGTTTATTTTTTTCTCATAATGCTGGCCCATCCTGCTAATACTTAATAGTGAGAATTGATTTATATATTTTTTTCATGAATTTAACGATTTCATATGTTACCACTTCTCCATCATAAACCTTATTGTATTTTATCAAAAATAAAATACATCAGGTGAAGCTAAAGTAGCGTGTAATTATGAAGTGGATGTAAATATTGATATATTTGGATGTATTTGTCTTCAGCGACTTTTACGCTGATGCCTCTAAATAAGATCTGCTGCAACCAAAATAAGTGAGACCAGGGCAAAGTGGGGCAGAAAAACATAACAATGTAAATCCCCTCTGCTTCACAATCGTCACTGTGAAACATGGTGGTGGCAGCATAATGCTTTTGGGATGCTTGTCTTCAGGGGGACAGGGAAGAAGCTATGACAAACTTTAATGTGTTTTATTGGGAATTTACATAATGGACCAACACAGTTTACTAATACGATGAAGGCAATTGTTTGCACTGTATTTTATTTAGTGGTATCATAACTAAAGGGGATGAATCTGAATGTACGCAGATTTTTGCTTATGCTATATAACGTCGGCTGTCACATCCAGCATGATGAAATGTTCCTAAAAGTAAGCCAGGACTAAAAGAACATACCTAAGGCGTGTTTGACACGTCTCCAGCAGTGCTGTTGGTAAAACACTAAATGTGCTGCAGTGTTCTGTCATGTAATATAAAACACAGCGGATGCTGCCATACCGTACCGGTTAGTTCCCCTACATTCACACCATACCACAGAGATTTGCAGGCTGCATTCCCTGGCCGACAGCGGGCTGAGACGAGCGTTGCTGGTCAGCGGGCGGAATGAATTACTTCCTACAGCTGCGGTGAGACGCACACGCTGTCTGTGACTCTCCCTCTCAGACGTCTGAGCTCTCATCACTCGCTAATCACATCAACAGCACTCCAAAAAGTCAACGGTGGCCCAGTGACCCCCACGGACGCACAAGGAGGACGTACACTCACACGTGTGTGAGCTTTGTGGACGGATAGATGATTTGTCAATGACTTGTTGCATAATTCTCAAGAGGGGCAGCATTTACTCCTTAAGGTAGTAATTCCTTCAGATGCTGCTTTCAGTTTGCTGAACTGTACTTTAGATGAAGCGTTTCCAGGTTTTCTGCCAGGATCATCATGTTTCAAGGCTTTAAGTTAAAAAAAAAACAAAAGACTCTTCACCATGTTTGAATTAATGACACATAAGTACTGACCCCTTGATGCAATTGAAAGGTGACACAATAATTAGTTGCCAATTTTCCAAGATCAAAATCTCAGTTTCTTGTTTAGTAAATGCATCAAGACCTTGCCTTCCCCCATAAAACCTCCAGGTTTTTTCCAGTGTAAAAACATATAAATTTTTTTTCTTTATTGTACTTTCTTTTGGGCACAGTAAAGATCAGACCACATTTAGAAACACGTGCTTTGATGCATGAATTAGAAAAATGTTTTAATCAATTAATTTTCTGTTTGATTAAAAGCCTGCCCAACCCATAATCTTTTAGAAACTGTTGAAATAAAACAAACAAAAAACCTAAAACAATTTTAAGATGAAGAAGTCAGTATTTTACCATATTGTCACATGTCTGATATTTATTTATTAAAAAAAGAAAATGTATCCTATAAATACAACTTCAGGAATTTGCATACAGGGTAATTTTGCAGGATTTTTTTTGTGGTCTTTCCATAAGATTACAATTATATTCATTTTTTGTTTTTCACACTTGGAAAATAAAGATTTAAATAACTTTAGGACTAGATTATCTATAGGTGGCACTTTTTTTTTTTTTTTTTGCCCTGAGCATATTAATCAATTACATGAAAAAATTAGCAGGATTTATTGACCAATCAAACACACAGGAAGTCAGTTTTGGATCTTTAATTGATAACAGTTACGCCAGTGTTACATTAAACACACCAACAGGCTGAAGGTAGTAAATACCAATACAAGTTTCCCACTACTCTAATACTTCATACAGCAGAATAAATTATACCATGATAATATACACACATGCGGAACGGAAAGAGGAGTAAAGCAAAGCACAGATGTCAGAAAGCAACTAAAACAGGTTAGGGCTCAAAGAGACAGGAGGAAGAGGAAGAGGAGGAAGAATAAGGAGCTGTATGCCTTAAATATCCAAGTGTTAGAAATGGGCTCAATACACTAAAGACAATTCTAAAATTCTTCAGGTTTAAAATGTACAAGAGTGAGGTGTCTAAGTGGAGCAGCAGCAGCTGCTGCCGTTCAGTGCGGAGTCAGCGTCGCTTTGTTCTCCTGAAGTCTTATTGGTCCACAAATGAAAACCTGACTCTTCAGTTTCACCCCCTCACCCTCGAGAGGGGCTTCACTGTCACTCACATCCGTCAACAAGAGTCACAACCAAAATGGCTCTGGGTGCGGGTGGGGTTAGGTCCGTGGTCCGTTCATAATCAGTTTGTGGAAACCTTCTGGTAGAAACTCTCCGGCAGGTGAAGCCGTCTCTTTCTGCCACTCTTTAAATTTACATTGTGGTCCAGGCGGGAGTCCATCTGAGAAGCCAAGCTTTTTTTTTTATATATCTGAGCTCATTTTGATCCTCCTTAACACAGTTTACCTTTACACTTTTTCAATGCAATTTATACTTTACTAGTTTATACAAATTCATTCTCATGTGGGCCAAAAACAGTAACAAAAGCTTTTTTTTTTTTTTTGGCTCAAACAACTTAACCAATTAAATACAAAAATCCCCCAACAGAAACAAAAAAAGGCCGGTTAAAGAAACAAAAAAAAAACAAAAAAAACATTTACTTTCAGAGTTCCCTCACTGACCTCATACTCATTATTTTAGTATAAAACATACTCTTTATAACCAAACAATACACAATCTGCTCCTGGAAATGCACTTTTTTCCCCACTGTTTTTAAAGGCGACAGAGGACCGAATCCTCCGCAGACAGTGATGTCAGTAAAAATATTAACACCTACAAGGAACAGCTGATCCTCCGTCATCTCAAAAGTCAACTATGAGTGCAACATCAATGTCTCATATTAACTATTTCATTTTTTCACTCCTTTCTTATTTTTTTTTACATTGCGGTAAGTTCGTCAAAGCTGGAGGATTACAGACCGAGGCTCCGGTCCAAACCGAAGTGGGGGGCCAATCAGCGGCGTTACCTGTGCCCTTTCACAGCTGACTGGATTATGTGATTTTCCAGAGCGCGTGTGAATGGCACAGCTTGTCTTCTCTCTAATCTCACAACAGAACCAGAAAACGCTGGAATGCTCTCCTATATATATTTTTTATAGACGGATTGTGAGGAATGCTTCGAAGGAATGCTTGGAAAAATTCAGGAAGTGGAAATGAACTGAAGGTGCATTTTTACAAAATGGGGAAAAGGAACCGAAAGGCTGGGCTATTCATGGAAAAGGGTCACTGTGAATTAGCTTTGACATTATATTTGTGTGATTTTAATCAGCTTTACAGTATTTAAGCCAAACACAGGATTCCCCCGGAAGATGGGCTTTCCGGGGAGTGGGGGAAGGAAGGAAGCTGGTGGTTTAAGTGAGTTAGCCCTCCTTGGCAAGATCCATATTTCAAAACACATTAATTTCCCCAATCCTGTTTTTGCAAACAATGTCCCCCTTTCCCTGTGGGCCGCGGCTAAGAATGGGATGGAGGTTATGAGGAGGAAAGGGGGGAGCTATTGGCCGCCAATATGCTGCTTAAATTCCCTGCTGAATCCATCCAGCCAGACTTCCCACCGAGTGGCCAAGTTCTTTAGGAATGTCAAGAGGAATATGAAAGTGGAAGGTCAAATCGCTCATGAGCATTGGAGCTCAGGGAGCAGCAGCTTGGAAAACAATCATCTCCTCTAGTGTGAATGTGCCGACACGCGAACGTACACACACACACACGCAACAGACACCCGCTTCCGTGTCGTCTCAGTCATCCTCTGTGTGTGTGTGTGTGTGTGTTTTTTGTGTGTGTGTGTCTTTTAACGCTCCGACATCAAACAGATAAAAGAGATACGAATGGATTCGAACAACAAAAATCACATTAACCATAATCATATAACAGCAACAATAAGCTTAACAATATCAAAAAAGGAACAAGGAATAAGAGTTACTCAAATGATGTTGGCTGTGTTAACTACTATGAACAGCAAGGTCAAAGTACATGTTGTTGTTGATGGCTCTAAATGTGTACTGGACTGCAGCCATGACAAAGAAGGAGTCCAAGCAGACGCGGAGCCGCCATCTTGGGGGTCCTGTTTGGGCCCTCGCTGCTAAAAAGGCTTTAAGGATTGGAATCTGCCTGAAGAAGCGTTTGAATTCCCCAAAAGCGTCACTTTCTCCAATGTCATGGCGGGGCAGGAGAGAGGCGACCTGGAGTCCAGTCTTGATGAAGAGCGTGGAGCGAGCTGAGGCAGAGGCGGGCGAAACAGGGAGACAGGAAGTGGAGGATGCATCTGGGGCCTCTTTAGTAGGCCTGTCCCGTCTCCACTTGCAGCAGCCCCAGCACCGCCGAGTGGTCCCCGAGTTTCATCCTCCTCTGGGTGGACAAGCTCACGTTCTTAGCCAGGTAGTCCACGGCGGCTGCACAGAATACAGTGAGAAGAGGGGGGAAGAAAAAAAAAAAACACACACACACACATGCATGAGACAGGTGGTGGACCTCAGCGGCCCACGTCCCACTCGCTCTCATCTCATCCCTCTGATTAAGTCTGAAACAAGTTGTGGCAGAGAAGACTGAGTCAAATAAAAAACAATTCAGACAGCTAGAGTGAAAGATAAAAACCCCTCCCTTGTCACTTGTCTGAGGTTGGCACGCTGCTGGCATGGAGCATGTGCATCCCGGTGGAGTCTCCATGCTGTCAGTCACTGGGGTCCCCGTGTGTGTTCTGTGTGCCAGTCTTCATTACTACTGGCATCTCCGATTTCATGCCCTCCACACTCCACATGGCCGATCATTTTCATCGTCAGACAGAAGCTCTTTCCTCTCCCCTCCATTCATTACCCATCCACTGTGCTCAATCACCGTCTTAATTAACCTCACATCAGATCACATCCGCGCTGCCATCAGTTTCCTCCACTGAGCACACACACACACACACACACACACACACACCCTGAAACGTGACAGACTGTTACGGGTTCGCTTGTGCAGATCCTCAATGCACAAAGCGCCCCGTCAACGCTGGAACCTCCACGTAAATAACAAACAAATGTCAGATAGCTGCTGCTGGCTGCCTTGTTTGGGGAAGTGTGCTTCATTTTAGCTCTCATGAATGGCTGTGACAGCATCAGTCAATTATGCTAATCTAATAAAGCAAACTCTTTTCCTGTCCTGAGGGGGACACACATGTGTGTGCGGGATCCAGACGAGAGAATGAGAGGTGGGCAAGAGGACACTGCGGGCCCCGAGGGCGTGCCGTCCTTTGAAGTGGCCCTCTTCCCTTTCCCATTCAAGTGGAGTGGGGTGTGACTGAGGTAGCTCTGCACCAGGATGGAGGTGGAAGCACGAGGGAGGGTGCGGGGGTGGCAGGGCGGGTTTTATCAAGAGCACGTGTCTGCCTTCACAACCCAGGGTTGGAAGGGTCAGGAGGCATCACCTCTTCACCAACATGAACAAGGATTCATATTTTTCCACATTTTTTTTTTACACATATTCTCACATTACAAACCACTAACTTGAACACATTTTCCTGGAATTTTGTGTGATAAACCAACGAACAGTGAGACTGACAGAAAGTCATGGATGGGTTGCAACATTTTTTGCAGATACAAATCTGAAAATTGTTGCATGTTTTTATATTCAGCACCCTTTTACTCTGGTACCTCTCAATAAACTCTATTTGACCCATTGCGTCTTCAGAAATATGGCACTATTCTGAACCTAATAAGACACGGTCGCCTACCTAAACCAACAGCCTGGGCAAGGAAAACGTTGATCACAGAAGTAGCCTGGAGCCCCATTGTTGCTCTGGAGTAACAATGACTTTTTCAATGGAAGTTAAACTCAGAGCAATGCCAAGAGAAAACTTCCTAGTAACTGCAAAGCTCTAGACACTGAGCCAGCCTTCAGGAAGACCAAACATGTAGACAGAGTTATAATAGAGTAGAATGAAATAAAGCACGGAAATGTCCCAGTCAAAGTCGGGACCTTGATCTAACTGAGAATCTAGTGCAATACTTGAAGATCTATGTTCACAAAATGCGCTCTTCAATCTGTCTAAGACTAACCATCCCCTCCACACGTGGTGGAGGCAGCATTATGCTGTGGGGATCCTTTCCCAACTGCTCCGTTCAACATGGCTAAATATGAGTTACTATGCAAAGATGAATTAGTAAAACCGATAAAGACCTAAAGGAACTACAGATATAATTGGGAGAAAAGGGGGAAATAAATGCATGCCACACTTTTTAGAGTTGTGATTGTGAAAACTTCACAGGTAAGGACTACTTTTTCTTCGTCAATCACTTAAAATCCCAATAAAATAAAAATGCTTAAGTGGAGCTCTTTAAAGACAGAAACAGAACAAATAAAGAAAGGTTTGCTTACTCTGGCCATACTGGCTGTACTGGTATCCCGCAGTGACGGGGTCCACGCTGTAGCTGGTGGCGCTGTAGGTCGGCGGGCAGTAGGACTGGGAGGAAGCCAGGCTGTCCACGCTCTTGATGGTGTCGGAGCGCTGGCTGCAGCTGGCCGAGATGGGGTTGGAGCTCTCCAGACTGCTGTGAAGGGGGGAGATGGAGAAGTCGTGCTGCGGCTGCGAGGGTACAGCGCTGGGGTTACTCAGGATGCTCATCACCTGGAGGGAGAGGAAGAGGAAGATGTTTGAAGGTTAGACCATCTGAGGATCAAAGGAGAGACAGAGTTCAGAAACATTTTGTTTCTCTCCTCCCTGCGAGTGCAGCACCAATTTTTGCACTCGGTGGCGAAGAAAGTCAACAGAAGTACATCGTTTCAAACTTTCAAACGAGGAAAGAAACTTCTCCATCTCTTTTTGGAGCAAGTGAAAGAGAACAAGGAGGTTGTTGAGGTTAAGGAAAACAGAGAAAAGGAACAGGAGACGCTGTTTCCATTAGCTGGTCCTGACAGTAACTGTTCTACGGTGGGACAGAAGGGTCCCAGTATGATAATAGACCCACCATCCTTGCCAGACAGCTTGTGTCCCAGAGCCTGAGGCCTGAGCCCAAGCCTGTGGCACAACAAGCACCAAGGGAGTCCCTAATCCCTCGCCCCTAGCCTACCCATCTCATGAATAGTAATGGAGTTGGAACTGGTAAATGATCCCCTCAGATCCCTGCACAAAGTAGGCACCACAAACCCAAGTGAAGGGGGCCACTGATCCTGCAAGTTTGAGTTCGCCTTGAACATTACAGCGTGTATATTATTGATAATGCATAAGAGCTCCCATTTCAATACAGTAGATTAGTGTAATAGCTAGTGACATTCGTCAGAAGAAGGTCTCAAATTATGTTGAAATGGAAGAGATTACGTCTCCTCTCATATGAAGCGCAAAATATAGCTTTCCTCGTGCTGCAAGTTTCTTTCTGGGTTTGTGGGAGAGAATAGGTTTTGTTTGAAAAAAAAGAAAAAGGAAAACAGATAGGAACTGTCCCACACATGCTTCTCTCTTCCTTTCAACATCAGGTTCATGTTGAGCCTCGCTATGCTGCACTGGCCTTTGGCCCCTTTGCTGCTAAACCAATTAGCCCATCATGGAGGTAGTTAAACAGGGGCTGATTCACTCCCACACATATGTTTGCAAGCATGCATGCACAAACCAGCACATACGCTCTAGCATGCAGCAAAACAAGGGGTAAGGAAAACGGTTGGACGTGCACGGGCCAGGAGTTATCCCGCTGAGGGGGGAAATTAACCACATTCTGCAAATTAATCATTTCTAAGGGCCTCGCTGGAAATATGAAGCACCCCGAAGCACATCAGAAACACAAAGGCTGGTTAGTCACTTCCACATGTTAATTCTATCAGTAAGGAAAACCCCCACCACCTCCCGTCCACATCTGCGGACAAAGCATGTGACATTTATCTATAAGCGAGAGATTCATGGCCCTCTTCGTGTCGGACACATGTTTTGCTTCCTCACATATGGAGCTGAACATGCCGAGCTGGAAGATGAGGGTGGTTTGCTGAAAGTGAAATGGGAAGGAGGGAAGTGTCCTGAGAGAGGCAGCTGGAGGGCATGAGTCCATTTCAGTTTCTGGCTAATTAAAGCTCGATTACATCGCTTCCTTATTAAACAGAATAGCCAACAATTGGCCCAATCATTATTCATGCTCATAAAAGTTCTTCAAGAGAAGATGACTTCTTATCATTGGCGGGATGCAGTTTTGCTATTTTAGCAAATTGGGACGGAGCTAGCTGCAGAGTGTGACTAGAGCTGGCGCATGTGACAGTATCCTTCAGACGTCCTCATGAAGACAAAAAAAAAGAGGAAGATTCTTGGTTTCTTGGTTAATAATTCAAGTTTTCCTTGAGGGGAAAGGGCACATGTCATTGGAAAGGTGGGATTCTCATTTGGTTTGTGTTCACGCTGCTAAATAAAAATCAATACAGATTCAGCACAATGCTTTAAGCCTGATGAAGGATCAGATAGAGGGTGAAGCTGACTGTCAGGATTCAGGCTGCAGTCAGACCTACAGCTGTCGTCTTTAATTACATCCGCGCTCGTCTTTGAAATGTGCGAGTTTAGTCAGAGAGGGCTTCGGCTCATAAAAACAGTTTTCATCTCGATGCATGTTTTTATTTTTACCTGCAACATCGAACTTTTACAGATACTAAATTATGGTGAACATATTTCCATTAGTGCTCAGAGCACTGATGTTAAATCCTAGTGAATAAGACTCCAATGAGTTTTCAACATTTTATAATTTTTCCTGATTCAAATTTCAAGATTTTCCAACAGTTTTTTTTTAAAACATTCTGAATAAACAAAGATGGGTTTGAGATCGTCTCGGCGCGATAACCTTGGTAAACATCACAGTGTAATAACTATTAACACACAAAATCTGAATGAAAATGCTCATTCCTTGCTACCATGAATTGCACCTTCTCACTGTTGTGTGCTCTTTGACGCTACACAGGGAGTCTAATCATCTGCTGATACATTTTTAAAGTAGTCTGCAGTCACCTTCTTCACACACAGTGTCATTTTAAAACACCGTTAATATGAGTGATGGGTTGTCCTGTACAGCAACAGGTGAGTGTGGACATGCAGAATTTTTTTTTAAAACACTTTATTTATTTATCTTTTTGCTTTAAATATATATAAAAAATATTACTTTGTTGATTTGTTTCCTGTCTTGATGTCTGAGGTTGGGATGAGTTCTCCTTGCAAGTTGTAGAGCAGCTTGCATTTGCTCTGCTGCTAACTGCAACGCAGGATAGTAGCAATGTATTCTTCTCCATTTTTGGGTTACAGCACAAAATAAACACGTCCACAAATAGAGGTTGTTCAGAAGCATCGTCACCTCTGGTTTAATTAGATACAAAGTGTCAGAAGTGCGGGTAAACAGTTTAGATCATGAATATCATGCTGTTTTAAATGTTTATGTTGAACTCAGAGAGGCTCCAACTCTTTTAGTCTGAATTTCACAAGTTCAGGGGAAGTTCTCATAGTGTTCCCAAATGGGAACTTTGGAGAACTTCTGAGTACAAGTAGAGGACACCATCTGTGTCTCCAAGCTTTGTTTGGCATCTAAACCTAACAACCCAACCAAGCAGCACTGAGACTGCTTGTTTTGCTTTTTAAATGATTATGCATTTAGGCGTAAACTTACTGATATCTCAAAACAAAGATAAATAAACATCAAGCAAATTATAATTTATTTTAAATTATCTTTTAGATATGGGAATATGTTATAAATGTATGATTTTCAAAGGCTATACATGTAAAATATAGTTTTTTTTTCAGGCTTGGATGTTGATAAAATCAAATTTAATACTTTTCTAGACTTTTAAATTTTTATGCTATAAATGGTGAGTGATGCACACATATGAAATGAACAAAAAGCTGTTTGTAAGAAACCGAACACTCTCTTACATAGCAGAGTTTTCTTCCTTCATGTCTCCCTCCTTCCTCCACCTCCTCTTCCTCCTCTTCCTCCTCCTCTCCTCCACCCACCGCCTGCATATGCAGCGTCCTCATACGCAGCCTGCAGTTCGTTTGTTGTGCGACGTTGTGTGAGTGCTGGTTTGGGAGATAATGTGAGCCAGGACCCAGTTTAAAGGACAATGCTCCAGGGCGTTCCCTGTCTCTCTCTCACACAATCACACTCACAAAGACACACAGCCCCTTCCCTCCTCACCCACACCGTTTCGCTTTTCTTTTTTCCCCCCCTCTCACTCTCTACAGATAGATTACTTTATAAATAATAATAAAAAAGTAATTAATTCTCTCAACTTCTGAGCCCTGCGGCCTGTGGCAAACTAAATGGGGAAGTGTAAATTGATACAATGTGCATCCTTTCAGATAAATAAATAGCAGACTTGAGACAAAAAGGGGCCCTTTTCACAGCTAACTAATTTCTTTAGCAGACAAATTACATTTTTTTTTTGTTGTTTGCGTGAATGTTTGATTAGTTTTTCTTTGTTGGTGTTTGTGCAAGAAGAAAACAATGTGATACAGAGCAAAGTGGCTGTACACAAAAAATTAAAACAGCTGCTAGACAAGATTTCTTTTTTTTTTTTTGGAATACATACTATTATGGATTTTTTGTTGGTGTTATTTCACTTTAAAAGTTTTTCTTTTTCAAAGGAGTTGTAGTATAGAAAATAATAATTTGATTGAATGCTCCTAAAACTGTCAGAAATGCATATCAGAACCTCCACACATGCACCTGGTCTTAATAAGAAGGCGGTTTTAACCTGGATTAAAACAGCATGAATTCACCAATACATTGACAGAAAACGGAGAGCTGAGAACCTGATAGCCAAATACAGAGAGAAGACAGAAGAGAAAGTGAGTGAGAGGAAAGTGGAGGCTTTGGGAAGTACAAAGACTCCTGTAGGACTGTGTTGGCCTGAGGGCCAGCCTGCCTGGAGAGCTGATAGGAACCCCTTCTGTTCCATCCCCAGCGCCAACACACCCCACTTCCACAAATACTCTTAATCTGTGCAATACTGGATTAGTTCCTCTGTCACCGATACCTCCCCGCTCTGCGCAAATCAAAATGCCCCCGAGATGTACCTTTAAGTTAGGCACAGGTCACCGGGGCAGACGGGCTGGAAAAAAACACGAGCACTCCAAATGTCTGCAAGTTATCTGAGTGCTGCAGAACAGCATTGTGCACCTTAGCAGATCTGCCCGGCTGATACCCGCTCAGCAGCGGGGAGCGATTAAAGATCCACACGGATGACACTGAATTTGAGATCAATATTTGAAGGCCAGTCCTGAGGGTGTGATTACAGGAAGAGAAAAGTGTTTAATTCTGTGACCCAGAAGTGACACAGAAGCACTTACAGTTCCTGGGAAGTGGATGACTTTGGAAAAAGCCAAAATGCACACATTATAATACATTTCAAACGATTAAAAAAAAAAAAAAAATCCTAATGGGACACTTCAGAATTGTTCATGCACTACATATATTTATATATTTGGGATGGGCTGCCGTTTTTAAAACTATAAACATCTTGAATATCAGTAGTTCTCATTTTTTCTTCATATATTTTAACAGCACATCCAGCACACTCTGTTGAAGTTGTAGAAAGAAACCAAGCTTGATTTAACTGAAGGACGGAATATTTTTTATAGACTTTATAGTTCAGGCATATACATACCAAAAATCAATTGATTTAATACATCAGCTGATGCTCAGTTAGTCAATGCAGGACCAATGGTCTGCAGAATGTTTACTGAAGCTGCTCTTATTGGTGAAGAAATAATAAAACACCCAAAGTTGTTCCAGTTACAAACATGACTCTGGCAAAGCAAAATGACTCTATAGGACTAGATTAGGCTTCAGTTAAAAGTCAGTAAACTGACATCTAATCCAGTCATTAATAAAAATGACATTTGTTAAACATCTCATACAAAAATAGAACATTTTTCATTTTCAGGGTTTTTCTTAGGTTTTCAGAACGCCACATTCTTCAAAATACCTGGACCTCTAAATAAGAGTTTCACCGTGTAGCATCATCAGAATATCAGCGTATGCAGTAATAATATTGTGTACACTGAAGGAGTACATTTGTGTAGATTTTTTCTTTTCGCAGTTGTCAGGACAGCACACTGCCTGCCAATAAGACATTCAGTCAACTGGATGGAGCCTCACTGCAGTAGACGCTCTCTGGAGAGCTGATAGCTGTTTATAAATCATCTGTTCTCAGTGGTTACATCTTAAATTAGCATTAAAATACTAAAAATACTATAAATACACTTTGGTATTTTTCATTGCTATTAGAATTGTTTAAAATATTGCAGCAAGAAGGTGTAGTTAGTCATAGATAGATAGATAGATAGATAGATAGATAGATAGATAGATAG
>NW_006799941.1:3012046-3089879 GCF_000485575.1 Poecilia formosa
GATCGGAATCGGCAGGAAAAAACCTGATCGGCACATCTCTAACCAAAATGTCTGAGGAATGTTTCTGACACCTTGTTAAATCTACATTATGAAGAGTTAAGTTAGCTCTGAAGCCAAATGGAGATCTGACCCGGTACTAACAAAGTGTACCTAATAAAGCAGTCTGCTTGGATGAATCAGGACTTTGAACGTCAATCTTGACACCTGTTTGCTACTCAGCTAATTTGGAGTCTATCCCTGTTTTATGAGTACAAAACACAGTGCAACTGACATGGTAATAAATTAGGTTAACAGGCTGCTTCTAAAAAGTTGCTAGGGGTCCGCACACCAACTTGGGACTGTGAAGCTGAAGAGAAGCATTTGTTTGCACTGCAGGAAGAGAACAGGCTGCGGTGAACAAGGAGCACAGAGACGTACACTGCAGTAGAAATCCGAAACCATTTTTCTGTCCATCAATGTGCTCCCACCACATCTGAGTGGAAAATCCCGAGAATCAAAAACGAAGAAAGTACAATAACAGGAAGGGTTTTCATCTGATGCTGCCTTCACAGTGACTTGCTTAGTGTCTCTGAAGTGGAAGTATCAAAACAGGATTTAATTAGGTCAAATTATAGTGTCAGACTGGTGTTTTTAGCATGTACTCACAGCAGCAGAAATAGCTTGACTGGACAGTCGGACACAGAGCCCACATGCACTTTCAGACAGCAAAATGCTTAAACTGGGCATCCTTGTCTCTGCTAGACGTGGAAGACTTTTTTTAAATTGCAACATGAAGAAATAAAAAAAAAAAACCCTCTAAGGTCATTTTATCAACACACTCGAGGTCCTGTCCTCATAGTCTGTTCTGTATTTTTAGTAATCCTTATTCAAGTAAAACTTATCAGTGATTTCCACATCACTGCGTCTGAAATGACACGAACACCAGCAGGCTGTACAGAGGAGTTCAATATTTAGTTCTGCACAGATGAGCAGGAAGAATTAGGGTGATCACAAAAGCAGGGACATGGACAGACTCCATGATAGCAGTTTCAGCTTATAGCTCAAATACAATACCTGCATGAACAAAACTGAGGAAATCCAAAAGTGTGTCAGGTTATAAATATTCTGAGGGGTGGAAGCTGTGTTCAATTCTAAATTACCCTTACCTGTGGCGTCTGTCTACTATCGTGGCTTGCCAAAGTGTTTATACCTCTATAACTATTCTCTGATTTGTTCTCTTAGAACCACAAATCAACCTGTGGAGATTTTTTTTTGTTTTTTTTGTGATAGATCAGCGCAAAGAAGCAAATTATGAATTTACTACTTTGGAATGGAAGAAAAAATGTTCATATATATAATTTTTTTCATCTACCACCATATGGCTACCCCTGCAAAGTAGCCAACACAGGCTAACAGTAACTCTGGAGGAGCTGCTGAGATCCACAGTTCAGGTCCACAAATCTATTCAAATGATGACTATTAGACTAGATTCACACTGACGGCCTTAATCCTCAATTCTGATTTTTTGTGATTTTTTTTGTGCCGTCATTCATATTTTCCAAATATACACAACTTGCATGTGTTATCCAATGTGAACTGCAAACAACATAAAAGGTCCCAGATGCGCAGTAGAGGACGCGATAACGTCACACGTAGGAAAAACGCTCAGTGTTTGTGGAAGTAAACATGAGTGGCAATGGAGAAGCATATCTTGGTATTTTAAAGTTGTTGTCCCGCAAATTGATAATTTAATCCTCATTATCGTCCGCCATAGTTGTTGTTTTTCTTTCTGCCTCTGCGTATCAGAATTGCAACGTTTGTTGAGTAAGAATGACATAACGGTTGGATGAATGCGAAATGGCCGTACAGTTCGCATTCATGTATCTGATATGTGTCAGAGTTAGGACCACATATCCAATTGGCCGGAGTCGCATTTGTAAATATCCGATCTGTGTTGTTCAGACTGCCATGAAAAGATCAGATGCAAGTTGCATAAAGGCAAAAATAAATAAATAAATAAAAATTTGGGTCACTTCAGGCTGCAGTGTGAACATAGTGTTAGTGTTGCAATCCACAAATCTGGCCTTTTGGAGAAGAGTGGCAGGAAGAAAGTCACAAGAACTCCTGTTTGCAGTTTGTCACAAGCCATGTAAGGACAAACATGCAACATTTTGGAAGATGTTAAGGACAGATGAAACCACAGCTATACGTTTTAAACAAAATAAAAATCAGGTGGCAGAAAACAAACTTTACAAATCACACTGAGCAAAGAGCAATATAATCGCACAGGAAATTATCTTGAATAATATTTCAACATATCGGTGTCAGAAAAGTAAAAATAGGCCAATACTAATAACCATTGCTGTGTGACAGTGATAGTGAGGCAGCGCAGGATTGTGGGTGTTTAATTGAAGCAGAGAAACAATATGAGCAGCAGTGTGGCCATGTTTTCACAGTATCGAAAGGTTAGGGAAATATGTATAACATCGGTAAATATCGGTTATCGACCATAGTTGCAATAATTAATAGCAGATAGCGATACTAAATTTTCACATTAGTGCATCTCTAAAAAATTGTTAAAGCATATTTGACTGTTTATCTGAATGCAACGCAATGACTGAACACTGACAGACATAAATTACACCCAACGTAAGGAGCACACAACAGATCCAAGTGCTCAGAGGAAGAAGGCTTCTTGAGTTACATTACCACTAACAAGGGATTTATATCCCAGAAATTAAACAAGCCTTCCTTAAATTAAAAAAAAGAAATCACAAAGAAAAGACCTCATCTGAAAAAAACTAAAGTACAACTGTTGAGGATGTTACTGAAAAATAACTGCAATGAGCATAAACAGAGACATCAAAGTTGATGGTGTTTTTTAAGTTGCTCTCTGGAGAAGCCTATAAAGAGTTCCCAACTCATCAAATGCTTGCAGGTTTCTAATAGAACAATTACAATGGTCATTAAAAACAACTGTTCAATTATTCACCGCATTTTCTTTAATACTTCATCTTCACACATACAGCGCTTCATATGCAGCAAGTACTTCAACTTTTTTACTTTATATACAGGTTTGTTTTTCTCTGAAAGACCAGACTAAATAACTCTCCTTAACGAAGCAAACTGTCCCTCTTTTGGATGCTATTTTCTAACCGGTGAGGAAAATGGAGCGAATACGGTCCAGAGTTTCCATTAAAAACCAGCAACAACTGCAGGAAGTGGTTGACGGCTCTTTGAACAGATTCTGAGTGGCCCCAGGAGGCGCAGGCCAGGAGTGAGAACCAAGTAAAACACATTTTTCAGAGAGAAGAAGAGAGCAGAAATGCTCTGACAGTCTAAGGCTTGGATAAGAAAGATGCAGAATCATCTTCACAGAGGTGAAGATCTACTTCCTTAAAGGAGCAACCCGCACACCCATTGTATACATTAGGAATATTTTCCTATCCTTTTGATGCTATGATAAACCAGCCACACCGCTGACACCCCACCGTCCTGCATTCTGTTAAATGCCCAAACAGATGCTGCATGGCCAACTCACATGCTCAATGCTTTGCTTTAACAGTAACACCATCTACCAATGGTCAGAAGTTTGGTAGTGACCACTTCTAGATACTTCGTAGTAACTATGATCTTGATAGAAACATTTGTTTTAATTCTAATGTCTGCATCTGGGCTTTTTTCTTATTTTTTACATTCACTGTTGCATGCATGCTTAACCTAAAACATGTTTATTTTGTCATTTTTGATTAAACTGTTTTTTAAACTGTTTACTGAAATACTGCTTCAGTCAAACTGTGTAAGGAGATTCAGAGAGTAGAACAGCTGCTATAGTTGTGTCTGATAGACGATCTGCTGACCGGACTTCTGCAATTTGTTAAAGAACTACATGTCTGCAAGTTATATTACTGAAATGAAGCTTGTTTTCTCAATCACAAATTACTCATTCCATTGGGTAAACTCTTTCCCAATGGTAAGAGCTTGCCCAATCTCTTTAAGCCTATGTTCTCCGAGGGCATTTATTGCAGCTGAGTTGTTTCACGTCCCCATTCTGTTCAACATCACAGCAATGCACTGATTTTTACTCGAGCCAGACAAAATACCACGTACACAAAAACACAAAAAAACAGATTGCTAAATAGTCAGTTGTGCCGTTTGGGGATGAGCATGAAGTACCTTCAAACCAACAAAACGTGACTGAAGAATTGCGGTTCTTGCACTAACAGACACTTCAAACTTCTGTAGATGAGCTTTCACACATTACGAGTCCTGCTGTTAACATGACTGAGCACTGCACAGGAAGGAAACCCCTCCTCCATCCCCCATGAACTGTGATATTGAGGAGCTTCTGTTCAGCATTATGAAGAGCCCAGAATGGGGAACATGCTCTTGCTTTGGGCCTGAAGTGTCACTCAAAACCTCATTCTGTGGTCTACTCCGGTAACAATTGCCAAACCATCTTACTTCACATGTGCCTGGGGGCTTTTGTGTTTGATGATTTATTAATGTGTGAATGAGTAAGTAAGTAATAAAGCATATAAATACTAACTATGAATGTTCGTATTAAATGTCCTCAGTTTAAATTCTAAATTCTTTAATGTGCTTGAATTAACTGCGCTTAGTAAACATGATATCTGATGCATTTTACCCTACAATATCAGAGATTGAGTACAAAAAAAGTTTCATTTATTCCTCAAGCATTTGTTTTCCTGGATCATCAAAATTTGCATGGAAAAGAAAAACACAAAATGAGAGCATTTCCCACCTAAGCCAAGGTCTTCATCTAACTTTGAAAACAAAACTAATTTTCTCCATCCACTTTGATGACATCTCCTCCATGCTGTTAATGTATCACAGTGATGTGCTGAGGCATTGTCACAAACAAATTACACACACAGTATAACCACCCACTCACTAGCACTCCTCACTCACAGAGTCCATGATACTTTGTACACTCAGTCCTGTAATACTGACAAGGACAATCTGTACAGTCAGTCACACACAGAAGAAATTGTACATTTTACAATGTATTTATGAAACAATTGTTTACTCCACATTTTAAAAGTTTTGGTGGATTGTTAAAGCAGCGAAAGCAAGAGATACATTAACAAAATAGTCGTATAAGGCTGCTATTGCTTCATTTGACATCGCCAAATATTTTTAGCACTTATTCTTTCTTGCAGGTGAACTAATTTTTTTTTTCTTTCTATGGTGATTTTTTTTTATTGTAATGGATTTTGTCTGAGTTTCAAAAGACTCAGCTATATGGCATCTGACAAAACCTGTGATCGCTGCCCCGTAACTTTCAACAAATCATTCTGATATAATTTCAATTAATATTTCCAAGCTTAACCTCATGAAGTTTGAAAAAATATTGAAGAGTCATATTAATGCTCTAAATTATACACATCAATGATAAAACATCAACTCCTCTTTGAATACTATATACCTGATGTTTATTTAGGAGGGCTTAATAGCAACAAAAATGGACACCATCTCAGTCTACTAAATTAAACACAAAAGCAAAGGAATAATAAGACAGACGGAGACAATGAGACGAATGCAAAGAAAAACACAATACTAAAAGTAAAGGTCTATACCAAGCAAAAGAGGGCAATAACCTACATTTAAAATGCATTAGCTTAGCACACCATGATGCTCAGGCACGACAGACACTGAATTTTAAGAGATTATCACTAAATATACCTAGAGGAGACCTGGGCACCTAGTGAGAATAAACAAAAGTCTTTATTTTGCAAACATCAAAGTAACTCCTAGTGTACCGTCTGAGATAACTTTCTGAAATGTGCATAATAAAATGCTAAATTGACAGGAGATGGGTGGCCAGGTTATACGCATGCAGGTGAGGATGCATAGATCTGATGCTGAAATGGGGCCACAGCTTGTATTGTGGAGGCCGTCTGCACCGTCATGACCTCCTCTGACCATCAAAGTAATGCAGGATTCTCATGCATATCAGCATTTACCCCACATGCTTTCAGCCCTTTGATGTCATACATTGGTGCAGATCTGAGTCTCATAAAAGGCTTGGCAAGACCAGTTCCCAAACACAGAGACCACCTGAGGACACTGCAGTTTTATAGGAACATACTGCTCCCTGTTCTGGCTGCAGAGCAGAGGCATTATTCACTGCTGCTTCAGAGAGTGCTGTAGTCCTGGGTTAAAAAAAAAAGAGTTACTCTATATGCAAAATGCTAATTTTTCTGGGTCGTATGGAAACACTGAATAGCTTTAGATCGGTCTCTGAGTGCCAACACAGGGACTGCAGAATAAAAACACAGGAAATGGAGAAAAAAAAACAAAAAAAAAACTTTAACATAAAGCTGGAAAAACTTAATGGACATATAGTGCCCACACACTGTCTGGATCCATCCAGGTACGCTTACACATCAAAGCAATCCATGTTTCTGTAGGAAGACAGGATGACGTCTGAAACTGCTGTTTATCTGTGTCGTGCTTTTTCTAAACAAACACTCATATCCGGCTAAATAAACAGACCATGGTCCGTGCACGGTCAAGCAGAAACTTATTGCCCGATTTCCCGAAGCATAAAGGTTTAACATCATCTATTTTATTCAGGTCTACATATATGCTTTTAGCTAGCCCACTGTCCGTGTCGCAGGCAATAATTGTTGAAGTTCAAAATGTTGGTTCACCAAGTCCTCCAGGCAAAAGCGGCAAAGCTCCAAGGAGAGCGGGCTTCAGTGTTTAATAAAATAGTAGCTCTTGTTTTGATCCTGTGTGTCAGTGCAATGTGTCCAGGTGTTAGGGTGAATCAATGTGCCATCTGTACTGTTACATTAAACTGTGATGCTAACAGCTTCTATAAAGATGTGAGAAGAAAAAAAACAGCAAACACTGAATCTGCAATCTGCCCAGGGTTTGTTGTTACTATTTTATTTTATTAAAGCTGCACTTGATGCAAACACAAAAGTGTGACCATGGCCCACAACAAGCAACTACGATTTCTCTTCATTCAGAAGAAATCTGCCTGGAAATATAAACACATCTTGTCTTATACATATCTACTAGCAAAGGTTTTATGGATTTTTTTTTTCTGTACAGCTCCTGAACTGATGTGATCACCAAGCAAAAACCAGCAAAAACAGTTAATAAGTGGCATTTTTCATATTCATCAAAGTCCCGGCAGAATTGTAATCATTTATACCTCATCATTTAATATCCACCTTTTTATTAAAAGGTCGTGCTGGGAGCACAACCTTTTTCATGGTTGTGCTGCTGGTGAATAGTTTATGTTAGTAACTCCTAACCTACAGTTGCAGCAAAGTGACTTATTTTGGTATATAGATATAGTGAGCTGTATTTTTTGAAGGAAATGGTTAGCAGTTTACTTTTTTTCCCCTGATTATAATCAGAAACCTGCAGACATCCTCTTAAAGCTCTAACATCTCTAAGGAAGCCTACTTGTGCCACTATTTGCAGCCACGCTGTTGATCAAAGTTTAACCAGAAGCTTCAGACTGAGCCACTGGTTAAGGTGGTTTATTCCTGTGATCAGTGGATTATTTCCCATCCATTACCAACCGATGAGGAATTAAGATGAAGTGTAAAGCAAAGACAGAAGGTCTCGCGCAAATGAGTTTGTATAAGGAAAAAATAAAATACTCTTACAAAAACAAGATGTATTTTTCTAAGTTGAAGAAATACAATAAATTCAAGTTATTTATTTTCTAATGTAAATAAAACATACATGTCTTCTTGTACAAATCTAATTTACATATTTGAGCTTTTTTTAAATAATTTATTAATGCTAAAAGGAGAAGATAATATATCAAAGACCTGCTAATGATCCACAATACATATCTAAAATGTGTACGTGCCCAAGTGTCTCCAGTGGACTGTGGCTCTGTCTCCCACAGTGCTCTCCATCTGTCTCTTAACCTGCTTTAGGTGCCTCTTGCACAACACTTTCCAAATGGTGCATTTAGTACTTTAGGTTCCAAAAGATTACCTTTTTGTTTGTTTTATTTGCTACAATAAAAGTTTTCAAACACCAAAGAAAATGTATACATCTCATAAAACAACATATTTGTTCATTGAAATAATTTAGTGATAACCATTATCGTTCTGAATGTGCAAAACCATAATGGTTCTTAGCCAATGTCATATGTTTCATATGAACTTCAACTTTTTCTTTTTAAAACATTAAATGTATAAGAGCTGAATGTTAATTGATGCAATGCAAAGTCTGTGCTTATCAGCTGCACAACATAATTCACAATGTCGATTTATGCTGTATCAATATCACAAAGAACTGCAGAAAATATTATCTGACAATTATCATGCTGGTAATAGAATTGCTAATGCTTGTTGTTTAATACTGCAGGAAATTAAAGTTTCTCTTTTTTCGGAGAAGTAAGATAATCTGTCTTAATCTATCAAAAACACAGTGAAGGTAAGTACTTGTTATCGCCACATTTGCTCACGTTATTACATGCTTTCTTAATGCTATCCAGGTCTACTGTATACGTTTAGCTCAAATGGTTTTCACCATTTATAAAACATGGAAGGAAATAAGAAATGAACACAAATAAAATGGTATCAATAAAATGCAGAATACTGTAGAATTTGTTTATATGAGGAAATGTTCTAATCAATAGAGGGTTTCTCTAAATTAGAATATTTGGGGAAATCATTCAACACGATTGCATCTGAAGCAAAGAGCTAAATTATGTCATGGAAGGAGAAATTTGCTTTCTGTAGCTCATGTTTTTACAAAATGAACTGAAACTAGAAGCAAAACATGCATGTACTTTAGTGGATGTCTAATGTGAAAGTCATCATTTATGAATAAGTCATGATAAGACACAATTACATCAATGTAGATCATGTAAATGAAAAAGTGAATTTAGCATTACTAATTTTGCAAGGATTTTATTTTATATATATATATTTTTTACTCTACTTGGAAACACATAATTCATTTTACAAATAACATATGTTTATAAATGACTGAGATATACATTTTATATTACAGATAAAATATAGAAATGTACTAAAATACACATTAGCCAAATTATCAAGACAGTCTTTAAATAATAAAAGGCAGAATTCAGTAAAACAACAAGAATGTGAAATTCAAAACTATAAATGGATTCAGTACATCTAAGCTAAAGAAGGGGAAAAAAAGCTAAAGAAGCTAAAAGAATGCAAACAATAAATCAGTGTGAAGGTCACATTCCAAGTTGCTTTAGCAGGTACACTGCATCACAAACTGATGACGTTGTCTTCCTCAGCAAAATAAGGTGCTGCTTCATATCCCTCTTCTCTCAGAGGCAGCTGTTGAAGAGATTTTGTTCTTTGAAAGACTTGTTTTAAATTTAAAGAAGAAGAATCCTAAACACTTGCATTTAAATAAAGACCAATTTTCTTATAGGGCAGAAAGACTTTAGGAAAATTGTTGTTGAATATTGCGATTGATAAAGTGTAATTAACCCACATTTTCTTCACGTTTCTCCTTACCATCAACATAATATCCCAACCCCTCTTTCTTAACTTAATGATCTTGTCCAATAAAAACATCTAGCTAATTTAAGGTACATTCTGATCAGTCAGATTAGGAGTGAATGCGTATTGTCATGGATCTTTATCTCTTAGGTGTCTGTTTTGGTCTTGCCTTATTATGTTATACATTTAATGCCTGTTCATGTTTTTAAAAGCAAAAATTGTGAAAAAATGTTTTTGTTTTTTTTAAATGGTCGACTTAGACATGCATATTTCTCATTGTGTCATCTTGTGATAACAAATTAGGCAAAACATATTTTGTAAACATGAGAAAACTAAAGTTGTAAGTGATTGTTTTATTCTTATCAAAACATACATGGCAGTTTTTCTTAGCTTATTTTATTTTTTGCTGTTTGATTTTATTATTTTCTAGAAATTCAAAAAGAATCACGGATATATGGGTTGGTTTCTTTCAATTAGTAAAAGGATATTTAGTAAAACTTTGCTCTATAAAGAAAAATTAAAATACTAACAACTAAGTAATTAACTTCTAGGATGGCTTGACTTTTTCATGTTTTTTTTTCTTTTCTGCATTTTTAAATCAAGCGGTTTATTTTTCCCTCTTGCCTTTATCTGAGAAGTGTGTGCCAAGTGAGACAGCCGTCTGTATTACAACTCATACACAGAAGGACTTTCCAGGTCTCCAACTGAGGGACAGCCTTTCAGTTTTGAGTTATTAGATTTTGTTTGCAATAGAATAAAGGGATTCACCAAACTGTGCCAGATCTTACGACAGAAAAACCAATGGGCTGCAAAGCCATCAAGCATTCCCCTAATGTTTCCGCCTATATCTGAAAGAGTTCAAAGTACTATGCAAAGTCTAACTAAAGCTTACACATACTAAGGTAAAATTTGTTATTCACAAAAACTAACATACTGTAGAATGAATCAGTGGAATAATTTGTACAGGCAATAGGAGTCCTGGAGGTTTTCTACAGTAACCTGCAAGAAGACATACAATCATAAAATCCCACCATTCAAGTTTGAGACAACCCAGTCACAAATATTTACCCCAAACACCAACATGACCCCAATAACTCAGCTATCACCAACAGTGCAATGTCTCATAAGTCACAGGCACATGTCAACCCCAACAGTCAGCGCCAAGCCATTACTCACACATGCTACTCTGTTGCTGTAATTCACCAGGGCTGTCTGCACTCAGCTGCTGTGCATCATGATTAATGTAGCTTTGTCTTTGCAGTTTTAACACCTTTATCACATTTGACAATCATAAGTTACTTAAGCCAATTGGAAAAACTGCACTGTATTTCATGGTGGCAACTGAAGTTGTTCAAGATTGAATTTAAAGGGAAAGCTAAACGGGATAAAAAGCCTTTTTCTTTCTCAGCACAAAGCACATAATGAATTTAGATTGTAGGTATGAAAATGTGTGTTGTGTGCTTGGAATAGTGTCTATGCTATAAAGACAGCCATAAATCTATATAAAATAAAATTCTGGAAAAAAAAAAAAAAAAGAGAGAGATCACATAAGGCAAACCTTATCTTGTGACCATCTTGTGAACAGAAAGCTATTTTTATTTGCAAACCAAATCAATACCATCCGGTGTCAAAATTAATAAAAGTATAATGTATTTAGACAATGGAATTGAGAAGTGGTGCAAGGAAAAAAAAGTGCAACGTGTTTAAATTGATGTACAATGTGTTAGCCGACGAAGGCAAAAACAGGCATGCCACATTTTGCAGAACCAAAGGTTTTTTTTTTATACAGTTTTGCAACAAGATTCAAAAACGATAAAAATGACTCACTGAACTGTTCTCATAAAGGTCAACTACCAACTTAGATGGATATTTGCTTTTCCACAAATAAGAATAACTTTTAAGGAAGGCCTTGAGGATCAACACTGACAGTTTACAACAGCCTTAACACAGACATGAGAATAATGACTATAATTTTCTACAGCTGCACTTATAATGTACTTTAGTGATTAACTAAGAAATGTGTAGTGCTGAAAGGCTTCCCTGCATACAATCCTAAACCAAACCAAAAAAAGTTTAACTAGAGGTTTCACAGTCAAAGTTAACATGTACAAAAATACAATTTGCTAAATGCAAAAACATCTCTGCTTGATTCATAGATAAGTTTAAATGCTCTCTCACTGACATCATAAAAAGCTAACTTGTTTCCCAATAGACAAACATCACTCTTATAGAACTGAGTGCAGTAAGCTGTAAAATCCTGCAAAAAGAGGACTTTCGCAAGCCATTAGAAATGCACTGGTCAATAATTTATCACCTTGGATATGGAGTTATTTTATGATTAAACTTTAACTGACAAAGAATCCCAATCTGGAACAATGTTAAAGTAATTCCAATCAATGCTAGCATATGTTTTGAGCTCACCAGATTTAAAGTGCATTAAGTGTCACATGGTCTATATTAGTATTTTGATTAATTACAACTAGATTTACTTGCGCCTCTGATGTACATGACCCAATATTAAGAGGTTAACCTGGCAGCATCAGATATTTGGTCCCATCAGGAGTTTCTCAACAAGGAGTTTTAACATGATTCCCGAACACAAGGCTATTGTTGCTTAAAAAGTAACCATAATGTTTGTCAGTGTGGCAGCTAAAACACACATGGACTTAGTTGTTTCTCAAGGTATATCTGACTCACACAGACAAGTACAATCTTTAATAAACTGTCGTCTTGCACCTGCTGACCATGCTTTCATTCTGAGTAATAGGGGTAAGCTAATGTTAGCATGATTACTCTCGCTTTTGATATGAATATTTAATGTCTTGTTTCACATCATATTCCAAAACACTTTCAGTTACTTGTGTGAAAACAAACTTACAAAGCCAGCTATGCCCCTGCTTTACAAACCTTTAGCTGTGCTTCGACTGCTGTAAAATTGATTGACAAATGTTTCAGCTGCTCTCTGAGAAGTTACGACAACATCGCACTGAGACGCAGATACAGCAGTCAATGAAGTTTCTGGATCACAGTATCAAGGATCAGAACAGGAGATCTTTGCTATCAATAAGTCATAATAGAAAGTACAGTTGTGTCTGCCGATTAAGTTGGGTGACTTTTAATTTTTACAACAAACCAAAATCTCCATTTTGTGCCTGTAACTCTGTGATAAAGCAGGTTTCAGTGCTGTTGTGACTTCAATTCACTTCTCAAAGGGTTTACTTGTATTTTGCACAGTAAAACCATAACAATACCACAAGTACATTCATACTAGCTTAAGTTTTGAAGACAATCATTATCGATGTCGTCATCCGTTTCAGCCCCAGCTTAAAGTTAGCATCCATCAACGCTTGATGGATGCTACAGTCATATTCTGGCTCAAGCATATAACGGTGACTTTTTTGTAGTCAGAACACTCCCTGCACAAAAACTCTATTCCTCAAGTAAAAGGGTGCTGATAGGAGAAAACTGCAAATACACCGAAATCTGTTAAAAGTAGCTCATGCAACAGAGGGATTACTACCCGAAACAAGCCAACCGGAAACTCAGATCTTTCCTGTATAGGGGTCTCTCAATTGTTCAAAAGGAAATCTACCTCTGGCCATTTACTTTAAAGAAAGCAGCACTAAAGTAGGACATTTTGAGTGAAACTCACTTGAAGCTGCAATCTGCAATCTCATGTTAGGAAGGCTTTTAGTGCATTCCTATGTCTATGTCCAAGTCTATAAATGAGACCTTAAAAAAATCATGTCAATCTAATGTCACACTCTAATTTGAACAAATAATTAACCAATCTGTCTTTATTTGTTTCATGCAATAGGTCCATTTAACAGTTTCTGGTGACAAAAAAAGAAGCAGGCGTTCTACTGTTTGTACTGTTTGCGGCGCCCCCCAGGGGCCGCAGCCCCAGGCACCCCGTCTTCACTGTTGTCTTCTTTGGATGGGCTGTACTGAAACAAAATTTAGTTGTGCTTCTGCACAATAACAATGAAAGCATTCCGATTCTTCTGGTTCTGGTAGTAAAAAATTCTGGGTGCGGAGGGATCAAATAAAAAGATCGCAGCATCCTGACTAAGAGAACTTTAAACCCAAGGACACACAGACTGCAGACATTTCAAGGGAAACCCATCCATTTTCTGCAGTACACGTGCAGCTGCCCAACATGAGGACACAAACTCTTTTTTTTTTTTTTTTTTTTTTTTTGTGCTTGTTACAAAGCACTCAACAGCTTACTGCACCAAACTAAACCCCTGCAGCATACCTCTCCTGTGCTTTCTTCTTGGACCGGAGCCCATGGGCAGGCAGGCACACATCGCCGTACGGGAGAACGCACACACCTACACACATGTACGAACACACACGATAACACAGCCTACAACAAACACCCACACTCAAACACGCGGTTAACGTGTTCGACCGGGCACAGGTGACTGTCACAAGCTCTGGGAAACGCAGGAAAATGTTGCTTCAGGGTGTTGCCCGCTGTGGCAACTGCAACAGATGAAACTGCAGCAGCAGCAGGACAGGAAAGGTAAGTTAAAACAGAACCAAACGTTAAATAAATGTCTCTATGCATGTTTTAGCAAAAGCACATCCTTCAAACTTTAGTTATAAATGACAGCTTTTTCTCCTCTTATAGAATAAGTCAAAGTAAAAAAATAAAAAAAAAAAAAGCAAGGACCATAAGACACTCGTACACATGAGACAAACTGAAAAAGTCAGGAAAGAGAAAGAGTGAAATACATGCCTGCATAATAAGGTATGCAGAGAAGGTTTTCAATGCAGCAGCTGCAGCGGCAGCAGCAGTGTTAACCGCATCAACAGCAGCTCTCAGACGGTCAGAGAGATCTGGAGAGGTTGATGCACTACCTCGCTAGCATACTGCATGACAATGTTAAACGCCGCTGCATGCAGAAGGTATGGCACTTGTTTCCCAGTAGGATCAGACAAGCGCAATCATCCCGACTCGCACTAACAGAACAAAGTGAGGAGAGAGGAAAAGAGAGGGGAGAGCGTGAAGAGAGAGAACGATACCAGAGACATGTAGATTCACGCCTAGCAATGATACCGTTTCAGAACCCCCTACAAAAAATAAATAAATAAAAAATACACACCCACCTCAGTCTGAAGCTGATTGCTGACGCAGTGACCAGAAGGGAGGGATGGATGCAGAGCAGCAGCCGAAATCCAAGATAAAGAGCAGGAAAGCAGAAAGCAGAGAGCAGAGGAGAGGGATGCGAGAGTGGAGACTGCGAGATCCACCGTGAACAAGATTATGCGCGAGAACAGCATGTATGTCTGACACGAGACCATGAGGCAGAACGAAAGTGCAAATAGAGGGGAAGAGAGAAGAGAAAGACTATAGGCGATGAATAGAAGTGACAGAAGAAACGTGCAAGCTTGGAGTCACTGAGCAGAGCAGATGAGAAAGGAAATGCCCCTCCCCTCTCTCAGCCACACACCTCCTCATACACTTTCAGCATGTGAGTAAGCATGCATTCAGTCAGCCAGAGTCCCTGTAAATAGTTCTGCAACAATTTGTAGTGTTTTACAAAAAAAGACATTCATGACCCTTTGAATGTTTAGCACATTTTGTTCCATTACAACCAAAAACTTTATGCATTTTATTGGAATTTTATGTAACGGACCAACAAGAAGTAGTACACAAGTGTAAAGTGAAAAGAAAATGATGCAAGATTTTTATATGTGTTTACAAATAAAAATCTGAAAAGACTGACGTGTTTGTATTCAGCGACCCTCGAGTCTGAAACCTTTAAATAAAATCCAGTGAGAATCATCATTATGCGGCAGACGCAAGACACAACAAACCTACCAAGACGTGCTGACCTGTTGACCATGGAGAAGCAGCATTCAGCTTCTATGCACCACAACTCTGGAAGAAACTTCCAGAAAACTGCAAAGATGCTGAAACACTGAGTTCCTTTAAATTAAGGCTAAAATTGAACCTGTTAAAAGTTGCCTTTGACTAGGAGTAAGTGATCGACATGTCTGATGTATTTTACTTGATGATGTTGACAATGACATTTGACAAATTGCAAGTTTATTGGCTGTTTCATAATTGGTTACTGTATTATGCGTGTATTAGCACTTTGACCAGCATTGTTGCGATACAAATAAACTTGACCTAACATGACTGGCCAGGCAAGGGTAGCATTAATCAAAGCAGCAGCCAAGAGACCCCTGGTAGAAAGCTGTAAAAAATAAACCTGTTTGCAGTTTTCACAAGTTATGTAGGGGACACAGCTGAAACGTGGAAGAGGATTCTCTGGTAAGATGAGAACCAACATGCAAAATGCTGCATGTGCTCGTCACCCTGAACACTGGTGGTGTCAGAATCATGCTGGGGAATGTTTCTGTTTAGCAGGGACAGGGAAGCTGATCTGAGTTGATGGGAAATTTGTTTGGGTTGAAAAATAGAGCAGTTCTGGAGGAAAACCTGTTTGAAGCTGTGAAATACTCTAGACTGAGGCAAAGGTTCCCCTGTCAGAAGTACTGATGTAAACATGGTTATTAGATCAAAGCACATTTCATTTGTTAGAATGGCTCAGTCAAAGTCCAAGAGCAAATCCAATTGAGATTCTGTGGTAAGACGTGTAACCTGCTGCTCACTATTTTCATCCAGTCAGACATAGCTTAATCTATTTGACCATTCAGACTGGATAAAAAGCTGTAGTTATACGTGATAATTTGCTGGAAGATTTCTGTCTTTTACAGAAAAGTTCATTCTTATCCCTCATTGTCGTTCTCTCCTTCTTAATGATGTAAAGCTTCACATCATTAAGAATGGCAATCATATTAAATCCTATTAAAATACATTGTAACATGGCAAAATACGAAAAAGTGAATACTTTTGCAAAGTTCTGTAAATTCAATAAACAACATTAATGTCAGATTTAGTTTGATGTCATCTCAGTTTTAGGAATCTGGATATGTTGTACTGCTCAAAATGATTATAGGTCAGAGAAGAGAGGGTTGCATATGTTTTAGGAGCTCCAAGAAATAAAAGTTAATATAGTGTATCACATAGAAGGTAAGAAACACAAGCACACATACCTGTATGCTGAAAAGCCTTTACCACAAAATCCACCTCAGATATCTTAAACCTTCATGACAGACCACTCACAACCTCATGGAGACATCCAGAGAGACAATTATGTCTCCATGGGAATCAATACATGGATATGATATAAACTTCTGAACATCAAATCCGATTACTGTGCGACATGGTTTGAATTTTAAAGGCCGTATTAACGACTGCAGCTTCTGAGAAGCTGGCCCCACCCAGCAAACAGTATTTGCAAATGATGCAAGCACAAATCGATCAGTTATAAAACCACGGCACTCAAAAAGCTGATAGAGGTTTAACTTAATGTTATTGCTGTTTAAACAACATTTATGAAACAGACTGCCAGAGTATTTCTAAAAGGATAGCATGAGTGCAGGAGCTAATCGTTAACCTTAGAATTAACAGAATGTTGATGGTCATGAGTTTTTTTTTTTTTTTTCCCCTCTCACCTTACTGCAAAGTTTACCAAACACGAAAAAATCTCTGGAACTGCCTTGCAGTTCTCTCACGATGCTGTCTGACTGGGAAGATTTTTTTCTTCTGGTGTTGAGTTTGAGGCAGACGTAATTGAATGCTCCATTCCATTTGTTACATTAAGAGTGGAAAATCACCTGCCACCTACTGATGACGCCACAACACACAGAGAATTTCTCTGAATCCATATGCATCTGAAAAAACTTTTAGCAACAGGGCATGGTTTGCCATTGATATTATGGAGTGCATGAATTTGTCACATTAATTCACACATGGACCAAATATAAATGAACAAAACTAAGTAACGCAAGAGGAAGTATTTTCAAAAAAAAAAATGTCCTCCAAATCGTCTAATCTAGAACTTCACGATGATGTTGGACTGTCCAGTCTTTTTGCTCCTTGTCCAGCCTTCATACAGTGCCATTTGGAAGTTTAAAAACACTATCAGTGACAAAAATATTGTGTTAATTTTGGCTTTTGCTGCATTTCAACCATTTTTTTTCTGGATGAAATGGTTTCTACCATTTATTTCTTCAATTTCTAAGTGTCACTGATTCTGCAAACACAACTAGCCCACCCACAGCTGAAGTTCATTTATCAGTTCTGCCTCGTCGCACTGCAGCACAACATGCCCGATGCATGTATATAGATTGAAGTGATACGCATAAAAAGAAGCAGGTTTTACCTCCATAAAACCTAAAGTTGGCACACAGCAGTGTTTGTGTTCAAGCTCATGAACCGCAGTAGGGCTGCCACTGAAGGAAAATTCTTCAGTTTCCATTTCTGTCAGGAAAATGGAGACAAACTTCCTGTAGTGCCTGCCAGTTATAAAAACAATGACAAGGTTCTTTGGGATGTGTCAATGACAAACTTTGGCGTCAGCAACTTTTTATAGTCAATCTTAATAACTGCAGCCCTACCAGGCAAATGAAGCTGCTGGAATGTCCCCGTCCGCAACCCTACCGAGCATTTCTGGACTTGGTTTATGTCAGCAAAACAACTGGCTTAGACGAGCACTACCACTTCTCAGGATTCTAATATGCAACCAAAACTGACCAGAAATGTTTAAATAGAAAGTGGATCATTTCTCTGCAACCTGCTAAGAGGCATTTAACTAAGTATTAGCAGTATATATTTGAACCTGTGTGTATAATTCAGGAAGGTTTTGTATTTAAATCAAATCTGTCCTCCCAATTCTTATTTTTAAAAGTGAACCAAAGTTGTTTGCTTTTTGTATCATTCCACTTTGGAAAAAGAATTATTCCAATGAGTCATAGAAAACCCAAAACAAATAAATCTTCCATATGAAGAGCATTGGTAAACTTCTAACCATCACTGTATGTTGTGTGTGACTAAATCAAATGTTTGTCAGACAAATGCATAAGGAAAAGGCTGATGCACCTGTGATTGGACCAGGTGCTTGCAATCCTGCTATGTTTTAAACCAGCTCAGCCATTTAGGAAACACTCAGACCATCATTTTCTGCTGCTATATAAAGAAAAAGCTTATAAAGCTCTTACGACTTATCAAGCAGAGGAGAAAAAAGTGATGTCACCAGAAGAAAAATGACATTCACCCATTTCTCTAGTACTTTTCCACTCGGTAAAAATCTGTCGTTTAATGCATTCCCTGTGAAGCTGCTTATGATTTTCTTTTTTAATGACACTGGCCATTCAGATTCATTGTTAAACTCTTAGGTTAAACACCAAATGTTTAACAAGACAAGTAATTTTCACATCTTGGAAGACACAGAGATAGGTTTTCACCTTTAGCTTCACTCTTCTTGTTAACACAGAGTCACGATTCCTTTTTTAGCTCCTGACCCAGTAAATAAGACAGCCAAGAAAGGTATTCACAGACGCTGTCAACACATTTCAGGGACTACACTAGTTGGAGTTTTGACATCCACAAAAATAAAGTGTTTACCCTGGTGTCTGTTTTAGGCGACAGGTAATGCTGTCATGTGTGCATCCACAGAATGTGTATTTTTATTGAAGACAAAATGTGTGAATGATCCAGCTTTAAACCGGTCATTAATACAATGTTGGCAGTTTGACAACAATTTATTTCCAACAGTGGATGTGAAAATAAGCCAGCATCATGAGCTTTACCAGTTTTAGGTCTTTTTGCATGTTTTGTACTTCAATTTGTGTCTCTGGCTCTAAAGTATGCCAAAGCAATTTAACAAAACCACCCAGCCATTTTTTGGCAATAAGTCAATGTATTTTTGGTATCTGGAAAATGAGCCATTTTAAAAACCTTAGAATGTAACGTCACTAGTCAGACAGCACTGCCCCCCACCTAGCAACCAAGGCGAAGATCAGCCTGTCACCTAGCAAGCCAAGTGGAGCTTCGGGACATTTGGTTGCATAACAGCTGCTGGAAAAGAGTTTTGTTGAATTGCCATGCAGAGACCACTTCTTGTTGGTTGTGCAGGATGCTCTACTTCTGCTTTTCACAGTTGTATAAGTGCACATCTGTTTGCAGCCTTTTTTACATGCAAGAGTAAATGCTGATTTGGTGGGGCGTGACCAGCAGCTTATTTGGTTTTAAAGTGACCCAAAATGGCTTGTTCTGAAATGAGCTCAAAATAGGCTAAATTGAGCAGACACTACAAAACCTTTGTCACAATACCGTACAGTGATTTGGAAGCAGCTCTATTAACAAGAATCTGCTTTATTGTATCTTAACTTGATTTGCTACAATTGTGACTGAAATAAAGCAACAATAACTTGCAGCACAAGAAAACTAATAGATGATATTAAATCAGAAACACATTCTGATCAGGACCCTTTCTTGAAACCTGAAACAGACTAAAGTAAAAATAATTCTTATGGAAAACAGAGCTGTTGCAAAACAAAGCAATAAGGTAACATGGACTAACTACCATTGCTGTGGCCAACAGTAAAAGATAAGACTTCCTATGTCTACCAAAATTGAGTAAAACAAAGAAGTCTGGAAATTGACACCTGCATCACTAAGTTGGACGATGCCACAAATCTGTAAGTGTTCTCTTGCTTATCCTTTTGAGTAACAGGACAGCTTACCAATTACCCAATCTCTACGAGTTTGACGTTTAAGTGCAGTGTTTACTTTTTGGTCTACAAATTGTTACAAACATACTGGTAGACCTAGAGAAGATTCATTCAGTTACAAAGCTACTGTGGTTCCAATATGTCAAATGACCTATAATGTCAATACCATTCCAAAAGCAAGAGCCAAGTCAGTTAATGTGTTGCTTATGATGCAACGCATGTTACTGCATGATAAAACTCCAACTGCTTGTAAAAAAACAAAAAAAAAAACAAAGAAAAAAACAAAACAAGTGAGCCGTTTCTGTTTTTATTGCAGACAGGCCATTGTGAGTAAGGGATCTAATCAGGAGATGCAAAACACAGCAGTCTAATTGCATCATTAGCTAAACCACTGACTCAGTCGGAGACTATAGCCTCACCCCTCCCCCAACCCACCGTCTTCTGCCCCATCCAGAAATAGGGAGCCAGGCCTCCAGCTCTTTACTGTACAGCTGCTCAAGCAGAATAATTCTAGCATGTTATGTGCAACAGCGCAAAATGTTAACGTTCCAGAAATATCCAAATGAAAAAAAAAGAAAAGAAAAAAATAAAATAAAACGCACATTAATGAGCCTGTGCTATGTGTTGTCATCAAGATGGTTGTCAAGAAAGTCATTTTTATGCTCACACTGTATCCTAGATTATCTTGAGCTTGGATACATAATGTAATGATGTTTCCACAACATGTAAGGCATGGTCCTGTCTAAAGTGACTAAGCTCAGCTAGCCTGAACTTTCCAGATTGTAGCCAGGGGTATTCATCACACACAGGTGCACCTTCGTAGTTTTGACATCATGTGATTTTAACAAGAGCAACCTCTCTTGATGCACTGAAATTGGTAAAGCAACCAGTCTTTTTTTAGACTTACTGCTGTTCTGGTAGTAAAAGCCGGTAAAAGAACCAACTGACTTGCTTTCTAATTTGAATGACCCCTGCTTTCTGCAGGTCAGTTTAGCATGCCTCGAGAGAAGCGCTTCCTATCTGAACAGAGCCAGCCCAGGTCTGCTCAGGGCTTGAAGAACAATTCGATCTGGGGCCTCACTTCCACTTCAATCCATCACAAAGCACCAAAAATTTCTCTTTTGAATTGTCCGAGACTCGTTTGTTTTTAAATGTGCCTTAATCATCTCTATAAAGTTTTATGCCAACAATTAAACTGGGGTAATCACATAAAGTGCATTTGCTTGATCTACAGATGTTTCAAATTACTTATTACACAAACCTCTGTTAAATAAGGTGAAAAGGTTGGACAAACCAGTTAAATGTATTCTGCTCTAGCATATATTGACCATTTAGTGGTTTCTGCATGCATGTGACTCCAGCACAGAGAAACAGAAATTCTTAAAAAATTATTAGTAATGTTATATTATGACCGAGATGAAAACATTTCCTTGAAAGGCCTCTGATTAGCGAAGTCATATACTGAACCTTTTTTTCCTCTTCAATAAATGCAAAAACACAAACAACAGTTGTCTTATACAGTTTAGAAACATTTAAACCAGAATCATATCTGACACACTTTTATGCAACTTAATAAAAATCTGGCAAATGTTAAGGACATGTTTTGAAGCATAACGGGGATCATTGTTATTTCTTAATTTTCAGTTTAAGTCAAAACTACCAACTCTATTGCAGTATTTTTTTTTCTACTGTGCTTTTTGTCAGAGAGAAAAAAAGATCTGAATTGTTCAAAGCCAATTTTTCCAAAAGAAATCAGCATCGGACAGAAAAAATCTCATCAGTGCATCTCTACTGTTGACATGACAATCAAGCGTATTTACTGCCAAGTGATTATAGTTAATACTTTGTCAGCTCTTTGAAATACAAAGTTTGTTTTTTAATCGTCTTTAATGCTCATTCTTTATGCTCATTCTGATGTTACAGAATGTGATAAGACATTTCATAGTGTGTAGCAACTCATTTTAAAGGGGGTAGAATCTAACCCCTTTATCACAACATGATCAATGTTGTAATCATGACATACATCATGTTGTGATATCACAAAATCACTTTGTGAAATATCGCAATCACTAAGGACAGCCTGAGTTCAGTGTTTGGTTGGTTTTATTATCCCATGTAAACTGCATTCAATCTCCTTGCCAATAATATATTTGGTGAGTTGGTCATATTGACTTTACTATCAATATGCACAAAGTACTGTTTGGAATGCAATAATGATTTGTTAAAGTCAGTAAGCTAAAGATTACGTCAAGCAAATGAGAATCCCAAATGAGAAAAAGTGAGGAACTTGAGGACTTACAATCCACAAGTTTGTAAATCTTGTATATTATATTAATCTAAATTATGAATACATGATGAGCCATGTCATGCACTGATCTTGGTCCACTGTTTATGTCATTTTTCAATAGGACTTGAAAAATCCTATTTTTCTCTACTATGACATGTATAAATGCCAAGCATTGTACCACAGTGGTTGATTAGTCTGCAAACTGACATGACCTAAACACCATTAAAAATGCACAGTAGGGGTCTCAAACTCCAGTCCACAAAGCTGCTGTCTTGAAAATTTAGACACATCTCTGGTCATACACACCTTAATCAAGAAGCTAAATTTCCTCCTTATCATGCAGCCAAGCTCTGCTAATTAAGTCGTACCTGAGAGATGTGTGTTGAGGAAGACACAGATCACTTTTTTCAGTTTTCTGGAAAGCTAAAATTTGGGGTTTCTTTAGTAGTCAGCCATATTAATCAAAAATAACCAAAAAGAAACATTTTAACATGTTCATTTGTGTGTTTTGAATCCATTTATGAGTTACACTTGTGCTGCACAGAGGGCCCAAAGCAGCAGCTAGGTTTGCTTACACCTTGAGTCGGCTCTGTGTCTGAGCTCGGTATTAGAGATCTTTCCCCTGCAAGTGCAGCACGCGGTGTACCAGAAGAGAACTTGCAGTTTATTCACTGCCTATGTAAAGAGACAGAAGTGAAAATAACACCTTTGATTATTCTTGTTGAGGGTGCAAAAGTAAATGTCAAGGCATCAGCTTGACAACCTCCATCACTGACATCTCTTTACATCAGGTTATGTTGGAAAATGCTTCTGTTAGTTTTAGAATTATACTCTTTCCTGTTAGAATAGTTTTTTTTTTTTCCATCTCAAGAAATATGACTAAGCTTCCTGTGTCACACAGAGACGTCTCAGCCTGCATAGCACAGCACTTCTAACCTGGCCTCTGCCGCACCGCATTAGCGACAGCGATCATAGAGCCCAGCCTCACTCTGCAGCTACAGCATCTGCTGAGGATGGAGAGCTTCTGGAACTGACGGCTCCACGTCGCCTCACATCTGCAGAGCGCCGTCTCAGTGTGTTGAAGATATGACGTCCCGCCGCTTCGTGCGTTCAGCGGGTAACGCATCTCTTAACTGTGAGCGCGTGTACTGGAAACAGACGTCGCTCGACCGTTACTCTCCCCGGGCTATGAAGCCAATCAAATTTGGCCTGGACTGCAGCGAACTCGATGCGGTCCACTCAGAACAGTGAGCGAGCTAATCAGTGGCTAATACAGCAACCCGAGTACGGTAATGATGTTAAACCCTGTCCGGGTCGCTGTGGGGCGAGGAGGAACGTCCTGATCTCGTCTACATTTCGACACCATTCGCTGTAACTTACCGTCACAAACGCTGCGTTCACAATAAATCTCGGATTTGAACATGACTGAACTCATATGTGGCGTTTATAGGAGTCGAAATAACCCGAATAACACATGCGAGTCATAGAGGAAAAACACCGTTCTGCCTACCTTTGACAGAATCCTGCTCTTCCTTCTCGGCTGGGGTGAAGACCCTCTGAATTTTGTTGCTCTTACACAGCCACCATGCGCTGCGTCTAAGCCCCGCCCTCTCGCTCTGAGCGGAGTCCTATTGGCCCGTTAAAACACAACTGCAGACGAGACAAAGCTCTTCATTGGCTAAGGACAGCTGCCAGTCTTTTTGGATTCCTCTTCCCGCGTCCCGAATAGCGTTCCTTCATGCGTTACATTATACAGCCTATATTTAGGCGTTAAAAACAAGCAAGTAAAAACAAGTCAAAGTGACCTCCACCAGCAACACACCACAAGGCAAGACAAACTGAGCCTTCACACCTACACTTTTAATGACTGCACAATGGAAGCTGTCAAGACAAAGAGGAAGCTATTTAGGCAACGAACCAAACAGAGGAAATTTATGTGGAAGCCATTTGTGGTAATTATGCAGTGATAATTTCCCTTTTATTTGCAGAAATAATGCTGTGCAATAGAGATAGCCAGATGTTTAGGTGTCACAGTTTCTCCAGAGTGGTGAGGGAACATTAGAGTCAGTCTTTCATCACGAGAGGAGCCTTGACTTGAGCTGCAACCTCAGCCCCCATAAGTTCCTCTACGATTGTCAGGGCAAACTCAAAACTGGTTCCTGGCCCACGACTGGTGATGTAATGCCCATCTTTCTGCACTCGAGCTTCTGAATATTTATAGTGATCTAAAAAAGACAGAACAATACCATTAGGATGGCACGGTGTGAGCTTGGAGCCACAGCTCAGATTCACAAACATAAAACCTGCCATTGTTTCACCGCACTTAGTTCTAGTATGTTCCGTCAAATGACTGCATCTTCCCTCAACTCAGTGCTGTTTCTCTGCTCTGTTCACAACTGCAGTGACATGATTCTTTACAAGCAATCAAAGAGCTGGTACAGCACCATCTGCTGTCCTTTACAGATACGTACAATTCCAGCTGCAGTCAACCTTTTGATGCCTTCAACCACAAACCTCAATATAATTTTTTTGAGATTTTGTGTTGTGACATAAAGAGGTTCATGACTTCAGTGGAAGAACAATGAAACATGGTTTTCTACACCAAACAGAATCTGGTAGTGGTTTACATCAAAGCTCATGCATACATATTTAGAAAAGTCCAGACAAAAATTTAATCGAGAATCAACTGCAAAACTTGAAAATTGATGTCCAAAGCTGCCATGCATGCAATCTGACAGACCTTGAGCTATTTTTACCAAAATGAATGCTCAAAACAAAAACAAAAAAATGGTAATAATCAAACTAGATGTGAAAAGCTAGTAGAGCCATACAAAAAACGACATGGAGCTGTTAATGAGAGAGCATCCCTTCAGGGGCGGCAGATACAAAAGCACAGTTTTGAAATATTATTTGTAAAAAAAAACAGTCTACTTTATAATGATGGAATATTTTGATCACATAAAATACATATATAATACACTAAAATATTTTGTTGTAAAATGAACAATGTGAACATTTTTAAAGGGGAATCAAAACTTTTGAGGGGTACCGCAAACTAATCAAGGTCAACAATGTTTTTACCTCCAACCATCATCTTCTCCTTCATGCCTGGATGTGTGGTGACTGTGCTGCCGTAACCGATGCCATGAGCCAGAAGAGCGGTCGGACCTGAAGAAGAGCCAAGCTTGTTCATGTGTGTTTAAAAGCTTTTAGACTCGTACACAAAAAAGAATATAGAAATAACCAACTTTATCAGTTTTAGAAAATCTTTTTATATATTCTGGTTAATAATAAATGAATGACTCAATATCTGATTACGGCGTGTCCTGAAGGTGTCCTCAACCTTTGCATTGTTTCTAAGAATACACTCGCACAGTATACAGTTTCAGCTCCTCTCCAAAGACTCTGCAGCACTCTGGAAAGGGAGCGAAATAAAAAGGAGAGGCCGAGGACGCCGACTTCTGCTGCATTAACTTTGGTAATGCCCTAGCGCTGCTGTGAGCTCATCCAAAAACTGTTAATAAATAGAAAGTTATTGATCACGGTGCTTTGGCTGCCTTCCCGTGCTGTCTCAAGATTACACTTTCCCCACTGGCAGAGCAGCAGACTGCCAGTTGAAGCCAAGCTACTCCTGTTACGAGTCCCCACCCGGAGGACGCCAGTCTGGGTACAGAAACTAACGGCATAGCAGATGCAGAGAAACATTCATTTACTTACTGATGAATGGGAGATACGCACAGTGAGTCATTTCAATTGAAGCTCTTTTTCCGCTCCTTGAGTCAAGGAAAAAAACCTGAAGTTCATCTCATGATGCACCCTCTCCCTGTTTCATTAAGGCGTGTATTCCTGAGAGGATTCCAGTCATATTTAGGACACCCTTCAATCCACTTTCCCGCACTGGTTCACTGTCCCTGTTTGAGACATCTTTCCTGCATCCTGTCTCTGCCCTGGAAGGCTGTCAGATAAAATCTAAGTGCTTGTGGGTCTGTTCAGGGACACCAGCATATGCGCAACCTTTCACTTGTGTGCCACGAAGGGCAGGGGAGGTTCGCCAGTGACCACAAGCTAATGAAGTGTGACATTAGGGGACAGAGATAGTTTATGAAAAAGCCCCTAATTTCAGATCCAGAACAATAAGTCCCAGGTTTATCTTTGGTTCCTGTCTGTCTGTAGGGGAAACAGCTGTCTCATCAGCTATGCTGCTTTCGGTTGAATCCACGAAGATAGGATGTCTCTGTTAACTTCTGTGGCATTGCAAGCCTCTCCCATCATATCGCCTCAATGTCTTTTACAGATGTTACTCCATGCTTTCAGGCAGAAGCCATCTTAAGTACAGGAGACTTTCTGTTCTGTCTCCTACTATTTCATCTTAGTGTCATATGTTCAAAAACAAGACATTGTCAAGGACAAGTCACAGAAACGGATAGACTTGCAGTGTTGCAATTTCACAAAACAAAACCCAGTAAATTATGTCGGTAGTATAGAAAAAGTACAAAATACAATCTTAAGTGCAGCACATTTTATATTTTGAGTCGTCTTTGTTTTACATTTGTTAGATTTTATAAGCTTGCACCTCCCTTTTATAATGTTTTGACTTAAATCATTTTTAAAATTAAAGAGGTTAGCCCAGTATAATTAAGATTTGTTTGTTTTCATATGCTGTACCTGCACAGATGGCTGCAATCAGGCCTTTTCTGCCATCTTGGTCCTTTAACACCTCCTTCACAGCAGGAGACTGTAGAAAAAAAAAGAAGAAAACAGATGCACAGTGAGTCATTTGCAGACCATGTGATGGTACTGTGTATATGCTGACTATATTATATTAACACACAGTGGCAGTATGTTAAACACATGCAACAGCATTTCTCTGAAAATACAGCATGCACAATCACAGATTTATATATAGTCTAACATTTCCATAAATACATTTACTGTAAATATGAAATTTTATCATTTCAACAGACTTACATTTTTTACTGTGTTTCAGCATTTTTGCAGTTGACTTGGACTTTGTTCTACATTAAAGGAGCATAAAAACTGAACCACTGGATGCAGAGTAGGATTGGAACAGCCAGATGCTCCGACTTGTTCATAAGACTTTACTAGGTTGCAGCTTGTACAGGATAATGTAGAGACTAAACATGTGGATGAGTGATCCACATGTTTAGTTGTGAGAAGCTACAAAGCGTTCATGGAAATCAGGTTGCAACAGTTCTTAAGAGAGGAGAAAAGTGTATCTGGGTACAAATAAGCACAAAGCAGCCAGCTGAGATCGTCCTTTGTCACATCTGAAGCTCTTGAGAGTTGGGTGTGTTTGCTTTGCTGCTCATCTCTAACAATTAAATCATGTCTCCAGTGAATTATTATAGCAAAATCAATCTCCTCCCCCTCAGAAACAGATTAAATTTGAGTCAATAGCAGAAAATTAAATCTAAAAAAGCAGTTTATGGAGTAAGCGTATTAAGATATTTGTCATTTTAGTCTTGTTATTGTTCCCAATTTCCATTTTTACTTTAACAAATAAACTCATTTGAACTTTTACCATAGGTGCCCGAAGAGTTTCTCTCTGCTTAATTTAAATTCCCACTGCACTCATCGTGGAGGTGGAGGAACGAACAAATGAACAAAGCGTCGCGTGTAATTTTCTCACCTCTGCCAGATTCTTGGCTCCTGGCATTCCTCCTGGCAGAAGCACCACATCATAAGGGCCCTGAAAAACCAAACCAGATAAAGTTTCACAGCAAGATCAGCAGCCATCACCCAGCATACCAGTTAACACCTCTCACTGAAAGTCAGGACATTAATCACACATAGGCATATTGCTATAGAAGTTTATTCATAGTACATCACAAAACAAATGAATGGAAAAAATCCTGCAGATTCCAGGCCTGTAAATGGAAATGGAAGACCTAAATAAAATACCGTGAGAGGGTTTCTTGTATTACAGTGGCTTACAAACATATTCATACCCCTTGAGCTTTTTCATATTTTGTCACATTAAAACTACATTGTTGTCTGTGGCTGAGGTGACAAAATGTGAAAAGGTTCAAGGTGACTAACTCAGATTTTCTGTGATAGATCAACACAACATGGCATATAATTGTGAAGAGGAAGAAAAATAAATGGCTATAAAACAATTTTACAATATGAAAAGTGTGCAGTGTATTTATATTCTCCCTCCTTAGTCTAAATAGTCTAAAATACAATCCATTGTAGCTGATAGATTTCAAAAGCTGTTCAGTTTGTTTAAGGGAAATTTTAACCGGATTGGATGAAGTTGTCAAGTCTTGCCACCAATCCTCATCTGGAACAGGGCTCGGGCATTTTAATACGTCTTGATTTAAACTCTTTCAGCGTAACTTTGATTATACATTTAGTGTTGTCAACCTCATGAAAAGTGACCCTCTGTTGCAGTCTCAAGTCTAACTCATTTTATTTCAACTCCATCCATCTTCTCATGAACTCTGACCAGCATTTCTGTCACGGCTAAAAAAAAATGCAGCCCACAGCATGATGGTGTCATCACCCAGTTTCACTATGGGCTGTGTTTAGGGCTAAGTGAAATGTTGACTTTCAACACACACCACATGTGTATGTGGGCCAAAGTGTGGACCTTTTGTCAGACGGCAATCAAGACTACTCATGGCCTCCTAACGATGGCTTTCTTCCTACTACTATCAAATAAAGGCCAGAGTTGTGGGCTGAATGACAAACAGTTGTCTCATCTGAGCTCTAGATCTCTGCAGCTCCTCCAAAGTTATCAGAGAATAACCTTTTAATTAAGCCCAGCCTGTCAGTTTAGTTAGAAATCAGTATCATGTCAGATTTGCAGTTATTCTTTATCTTCGTGTTATGGATTGAACAGTGTGCTCTGTTAGAAGTTTGAAGCATAAACTTAAGTGCTCCACAAATTCATCCATGTCCTCTTTGCTGTGTTTCTTGGACTTTGTGATGCTGTTTCTTCACTGATGTTGTCCTTCACAGAACAGGTGAATTTTTACTCAAATTAAATTACACACAGCTGGACTACAAGCAGGGGACTTTGGAAGGGAAATTTCTGCGCTGAATTTTATTTAGTTGTGTCAGAATGAAGTGAGCTCAATATAAATGCAGGCTGAAATTGTTCTCCTTCCACTTTACTAATGTGGATTGAAGGTTGCATTTGTAATGTGACAACATGTAAAATAGTTAAAGAGCTGCGAAATCTTCAGTAAGGCACTCTCTGTGACTGCTTACTGGAGAACCAAAAGACTCACCTCTTTGCTGGCTTCCTCCAGACTGGCATCGGGACAGATTACAACACTTCTGCTGCACACGACTGGCTCTTTTCCTGTCAGACCCGCAACCGTCACTGCAATCTACAGATGTGAACACATTATCATCAGACGAGGGCAGTAACTAGTTACATTTAATCAAATAACCTTTGAAAAAAAAAACTTTAGAAGTACTTTAAGAACTTTTATTACACCATACCTTTTACTTTTACTGTAAGTAATGTGAGTAAATGAAAATATTTTAAGCAAAAAAGCACCAGACACAGATATACAATTTGTATAGAAGTGAGATATCTTGTTTGTACTCAAGCTTTGTTGTTATGCTATTTTCCATCTATTGCGCCATTTGGAGATTGAGAAAATCGAGTAAACACTAAATGTTGTCACTGCAAGTGCTTTAAACTGTTCTAACATCAATGTATGTATACACACTACCTACTGTATTAGTTTTAAAAGTTTTCCATAGAAAAAAAAATGCTGGCTTCCAATGAAGACATAATATTATATCAAATATTATATCAAATATTATAGGTTTATATTGCTATTATAATAGCAATATAATCTGAATAAAATCGGTCTTTTGCACCAGTAGTATGAGGGAAACACAATTTTAATTCTGCATATGTCTTGTTGAATATGTTAAAATAGTGCTACTGTTACATTAGTATTTGTGTGTGCGGCGCGTGTGTGGGTGTGTGTGTGTAATTGGGTATTTTTGAGGTACGTACCCACCCGTCACTGGTGCAAATTATCACAATACGTCATCCTGACTTCACTGGTTTAAACAAACCTTTATTTTGAAAGGTTAATAAAGTTTAGAGGTTAATTGAGTTTGGACGCTGATATTTCAGTTTGTCCCCGTTTGAACTCCCTGCAAAGGTTATGGGGACCGTCCACAGTTAGCCAACTTAGCTGACTAAACAAAAACACGCGAGTGATGAAATTGCGGATTTCAGCACTCATAACTTAATTGCTTGGGTATTTAGTTTTCTGTGACTTTTATTCATTATGACTGTGATTAACAGATATTAAAATGGTTATTTACAGCAGAAAATTCAACTTAGCGACACAGTAAGGTTGCCTGTTATTTCATGCTAGCAGGCTAACATGCTAACACATAGCATAAACTGTGCAGAACGAACCCCGGCTCTGCGCATGATGTCCACAGGAATCACAGTTTCCATCTCTTCTGCACCTTTAGACAGGATCACTAACGCTCTCTTTCCTGCCATGGTCAGCTTAATGTTTCGCTTCTGCAGAAGCAAAAACGCTTCAAACTTCAAGCAGCGTCGGGTGTGCTTCACGGTGAGAATATGACAGGAGGAAGGTTGCCAGACCCCGTCTTTTTATCCCCCTGTCTGGACACTGTTGTTCTTCCATTTCTTAAACCTGGAAGGCTTACATGTTCAATCTGTTTGGAACTTAGATTACAAATAAAAATGTTGAAACTCCAAAATAAATATAAGAAATTCTCATTATGTTTATCTCTCAGATAACTACAGGACGTTTAAAGTTCCAAGTAAACAGAAATCTGGAGTATTTTGCTTTGAATAATGACTTCATCCAACTGACATTTTAAATGTAGTTGTTCCAAACGCCATATATATATTTTTACCTGGTTTTGGGAACAATATCCACAACCTGACCTTAAATATTATAATTCAAAAATTAAATTACAATTAGGCAATGCACAATTTTGTCTAAGAGAATTAACAGATTTGTTTTAGTTGTAAGTTTCAACTATACTTTGCCTCAAAACGTATTGACGCCCCTTTAATTTTTTGACCTTTTTTGTAATGTTTCAACTTTATTGTATTTTACAGAGACTTTTTGTAGCAGACCAAAAGTTTTGCATTATTATGAAGTAAGTATATGTAAAACACTTGTATGTGGCGGAAACAAAGCAACCATGTCTTAACCAAACATGGTGATGCCAGCATCACTATGAGCATCCCTTTCTTCCCCCTAGTGGTGGTCAGATTTGTTGGGAAGATGGAGTAATCCTAAAAGAAAACCTGAAAGAAGCTGCAGTCAAAGTCCAAACTTAAATACAGTCGAGAATCTGGGGCAAAGTTTTAACATTTTTGCAGACGTCCTCCATTCAATCTGAATGAGCTTGGTTTCTGAGACATAGTGCAAACGACTTGCATTTATAATTGTTTTTTGTAAAACTGGTTCTTCAAAACATCGACTGAAGGGAATTAGCATTAGAATTATAAAATTTTGTATTGTTAATAGGTTTAAAAACTGTATTTATGTGCTGTGTACTTCACAGTTATACATGTGTCACATTGTTCTAACACATTAAATCGTCTGAGAATAAATAAAGTTAAGATTTTAACATGACAAATGTAAAAGTGTTCAAGCTAGCTGTACAAACCCTATCCTTATCAAGACAATCTGGATTTGGGGAAATTAATCCAAGAAGTCGTTTTGGTATCTAAAATAAATAAACATAGAAACGTAATTGTGACATTTTTACAACTTGTCATCTTCACTGTCTTCTGTTTAACTTGTTTAACTGTCACTGTTTAACTTATTCTCAACATTGAAATCTTTCGCACACTAAAAAAAAAACCCCAAACAAAATCAAATGTAATTTGATACACTAAATATATGAGAAATTGGAAATTGAACTACTTTTGGTTCTTGACCATGATGCATATCGGCATTTAATTAATGCACAATTTACCAGTATAAATAAGAGGCGTCTGTGACTACAATTACATTTTTGCGGTCTCATGTAATTCACTCTTTCCTCCAGCAGATGGAGGTATTAGCCAAGGCTTCCGTGGAAAGCTTGAGCACAATTGAATGTATTTTAAAGAAACTTTCATTAAAGCGAACAGATGTCTTGAAGAAAACGTTCCTAAAGCAAACCTAAACGTGTCCTCCGTTTGCAGGTTTATTATAGATTATCGATCAGTAAATTAATCAATTAAGTGACTCTCAAAGACGATCATAAAAATCTGTTTGAGAACTTGTGCATCAGAGATTTTGAAGCTCATATCGCAGTGTAAGTCTTAGGGTCTCAAGCTCTAGTCTGCAGGCACACATCTCTTAAAGTGTGTATGTGTGTCTGTTTTCTGCTGCTGTGATTCATCATCATATTTGAAACAACAAAGTGTGGATTAGACAAAAGCGTGGGGGTTAGTGCCAGCAGGTTGTTTACTGCAACTCTCAGTGAATTCAAGAAGCAGTGAAGATTACCAGCGCATGTGGCTGGGGATGAACCGAAGCAGACCCACAAAGGCACTCCAACAAAATTCCACACAAGCACGTTAGACTCAGAATATGTCACCAAGTAGGAAAGGAACCATTACGCCATTATTTTATTTTTGCACAGTTTTATCTTATTAAAGTCTGTAAGTGACTAAAAACTAGGCTTGAAAAATTATTTTAAAAAAAGATAAATGCGGAATTAGTTATCCACTTCCTTGATCTTGTTCTCAGTAACTAATACAAACGTCTAAAGTGTTGATTGTCAAAATGATCAAAACATACAAAAAGGAAAAGATGCAAATCTTTTTCTAATAAAGTTAATTTATCAGGGAGTGTGCAGTACCCTCTACTATAGTTAGCAACCCTGGGAATAATGCTTACAAAGAGTTTTGTATTATATTTTACAATACTTGCAATATTTTATATTGAAAATGTAGCATAGTTACCACTTTTTTGAAGGAATTTTTTTAAGTGAGTTTTGGAAATTTTGTTTTCAGGTCCCCTGACTGTTTGTGGAGGAAAAACAGCTGTCTTAAATGCCATGTTTTCTTGTCTTTCCTATTTTGAAGATAGTCTAAGAGAGACAAGCTTCTGTCTCTCTTAGACAGAGGTCGTTAGACCTCAGGAAAACAAAAAGATTACTTATTAGAAATGATTAGAAATCCTGACAAACTTTTAAATGCAGATAGTAGAAAGGCTTTAAAATGTTCCATTAGATCAACTGAAAGATTTGTTAGGGTTTTTAATAATTGTGAAGATTTTGTCAATAATGATTATTATTATTATTATTATTATTATATTGTTTTTTTTTTCTCCACTGAACTAATCTACTTTGATGATTTTGGGATTTTTTCGAAAATTTTCAATATGAAGTTATGCAACTGCAATAAAAGATAGATACATAATTGGGCTTTTCTTTGTCAAAGTGGTGTGTATTGCATGTTTTATTTTAACAAAGCTCAGTTGAGCCTGTGGAGTAAAACCATCCTCATCACCAAACTCCTTTGCACATTATTATTTCTGCTATGTTCCCACTTGCCTTCACAGTCAGGCCTTGTTCTCTGCTCTGTTTTATCGGGACCCTCACAGAGGCCTGAGTGAAAACCTGAAGGGTTTCTGGAGTCAAACCTCGGGGGAGGGAGACAAGAATACAAAAACATTTTTTTTTCTGAGCAAAGAGAAAATCCTCAAACTGAAATGAGGGAATTCCACAAATTACTGATTGTCGCAAAGTAATCCTGTTACCATTGGATGTAATATGAAACGGTGTAAACATGGAAATAAACAGCTAATGTGGATGTAGCTTACAAGCAGAGGCTCTGTTCATTTGAGATATACAGCAGCAGCAGCAGCAAGCGCTACTTCAGATCATGACTGAGGAAGAGTGTCAGAAAAACTTGGAGCATTTCTACAGAAAATTTACTTTTACAAGCAAGGAAAAAAACAGATTTTTTTTCTTTATTTACCCTTTTGCGTCATTTTACTTCAGCTCGTTTTTGTGCAGCCCTTTTCTAACCAGTTTCCTCCTCTCACTGATCTAATGGCAGTTTTCAAGTTAACATTTCTGCTCTAAGGAAACTGATGCATATTTAGGAGCAGTTTATCTTCCCATCTGTGCGCAGGCTTTTATCTCGCCTCTGCTTCACACACTGTAAGCCACCGAGTGCACCGAATGAGTGACAACCGTATAATCTTGATTGCATCTCGACGCTATTACCTTATGCTGCCAAGAGCTCAGGTGACAGCTGGGAGGGAAAAGGTGACATTGAATTTTTACGCACCTGTGCCTCCCTTCGCGCAGACACAAGATGGCGCCAGTTGAGAGAAGACAGAAAAACACATACAGAAGTTTTGAAATGTAAAGAGTTTTCAGATGTATGGGTCAGACATGCAAGAGAAAAAACAAAAAAAACAAAAACAAAACAAAACTGCAGAATGTCTCAGCATTCATTGAACAATATTTGTTAAATGCTTCAGAATATCCAAAATGAGATGCCTCCAAATCCAAGCCGTGACAAATTGTTTTCAGCCACAGCGGCTGTTTTATAAATTAATGTGTTGTTTAGCTCATTGACTATGTGTAACAACATGGACCAGAATTGCCTCATAGTCATTTCAGGTTGCAGAGATCTGCCCCCCACCCCCCTCTCTCACCAAACCCGCAGTAAAACAGAAGGAGGAAGAGAGGGTGGCATTTATTTGAGGACTCTCCATTTTTCTTTCTTCTCCTCCTGCGTCTTGAGTATCAGTTCGTTTTGCTCTCAGCTTGCCTGCATTAGATGTCTTAATGCTGTACAGTGTGGCCTATCTTCAAACAGGAGCCCTGATCACACGTAGCCCTGCAGCGGTGCTTCAGCAGCCCCCACCTCCACACCCACTCCCTCAAGCCTCAGCCCCGGTCTGCTCCTCAGCACAGAGGGCAATAAAGACACAAGACGGATTAGTGTTGTGTGCCTAACAAAGTGGTTGCCAGAGAGTGAGAGGGCCTTGCCCATGGGCGCAACCACAAGCCCCTCTCTGTCGAGGTCCCCCCCCCTCCATCCGCCGCGCCTCGCCTCCCCCTGCTAGGGCATCCCTAAGGTCCGCGCTCTCTCAGGGAGCTCTGTGGATGTGTGATAGACTCTGAGTGGGTGAATTCATGTTGATGTTAAAGAGGCAAGAGGACGCAGACAGATAATCCGAAGCTTAAGCACCAGTGTAGTAACTAGTTTCCCCCTTAAACAAGGAAACATGTGTGCAAACAGTTAATTCAATCACATATTCATGCTGCTGACACTTTTTCCCTGTGAAGACTTTCCCAGTAAAAGTTCCAACTCCTGACAAGCAGTCTCTTAAAACAGTTTATCCCACACCTCCTGGTCCAAAACAAGTTTAACGCCACTGCTTCCTGTGTTGATTCAAGCCACTGCAAATCCAGAGGGAAAACCTGCTGAGCTCCGGCCGGCTGAAGGCCTTATGAATACCTCTCCCACCATAACCAGTGTGCTTATACAAATAGAACACCATATAATTGTACATGTGTGATAAACAGAGAGGCTGCGGTCTCTCTGGTGTTGTCACATTACATAGGAGTGTTGCATGTGCGTTTGCTGCGGAGGAGCCTGTGTGAAGGTGCAGGAACCCCTTTGGTTTGATAGAGAGCCGTGTACAGAATTGGACAGGTGAGGCAAGCAGCTGCTTCCCTCCTTTTTTCCCTTTAAAAACAAAACAAAAAAAAGAATAAAATCCCCACCGTGACAGATTGGGCCATGACTCTCACACATAACGGGGCCCCGCTTTTCACACGGTAGCTGTCTCAGGCCACGTTACACACGTCCCCTAGATGGTCCTTTTTTTTTTTTTTACGTTGGGCAGTAATGAAATTTATGCCGGAGACTGGAGAATATGCAGACATGTGGTGCCGATTAATGCTCCCTTTCTCCCGCTTTCCGCCGGCAGCCTCGGCGGCGTATGGTGCGTTCCATCCTGTCTGCTGGGTTCTGGGTCCTCCTCTCTCCTCAAAGCTGCTCGCCTTTTACTTCTGTCACGCCAGCCAGTAGCGTGAACCGCTCCTCACTGAAGAAGGGCCAAGTTCTGTTAATACCTGGCTAAGTTTACATGTTCATTCACACTTGATTATAGGAGGGAAGCCCTGAGTTCCCAATCGCTTCAGCATGTCAGGACAAAGAAAAGCAAGGAGTATTCACAGCTTTGTAAAAGGTACTTATGCCTATTGGACAATTTCATAATTTGACACTTTTTAACCACAAACTTTAATGCATCATATTAGAACTGTGTGCTTGACCAACAAGTTTATAATTCTGAAGCAAAAGGAAAATGTTTTAAAAATACATTACTATAAATATACAGTCCAAGAGGTAAAGCATAGTGATGGCAGAATCATACTGTGGGGATGGTTTGTTCAGGGTGATGTATAGAGTTCGACAGAAAACAAATCTCCCAATTCAAACTAACTACATCATAACCCACAGTGAGACAAATAATGCTGTGGACATGGTGTGTTCAGGGTGACGCGTAGAGTTTCGCTAAAAGGTAATTTTGCACATAGCCCTAAATACATCACTTGCATGGGAAGGCACGGTGGTGGCAGTGTCATGCTGTGAGGAAGAAAACTAATATTGCAACAATTGTATATTATCCAGACAGAGAGTTGTGGCGAAGGCATGTAGTGGGAAACGTTTTTTTTTTTGTTTTGTTTTGTTTTTTTTCTGCAGGGACCTAGAAGCTGGTCAGATGTAATAAAAAGATGAATCTAACTATTTACAGGACAATTTTGTGGGGGGAAAAAAAGCAGTTAGATGCTGGAAAAGACTTGACCCTGGGGCTGAGGTTCACCTAATGGCAGGACAACAACCCTAAACATACAGACTGATCTACAGCAGGATTGTTCAAATCATATCTAATCAGCCACACTTTTCAGATTTTTGTTTGTATTTTTTTATTGTAATTTTATTTTGTTGTATTTTTATTTGAAAATTCTTTCCAATTCATAGCAACGTGCTTCTTCTGGTATATTGCACAAGGTGAATATGAAAAAACAAACAAACAGATTGCATAAATACTTTTGAAAGATGCTGCAGTTGTACAGAAGGGATTCGGTATTTAAGGCAGGTGTTTCAGCTGGTGTAACAGTTTGTGAGAGTAGCACAGCAGGGCGCAGGTTAGATGCAGTTTTTTTTTCTTAAAAGTGATTGTTGTTTAAAAAAAAAATCTGACAATCACATTTATTATAGGAACTATCCATTAATTAAAGTTCAACAAATGTACCCTAAAGTCTGATTCAAATCTTGTTTTCTTCCTGACCAATGCTGTCAAACTTCTGCATTGTCTGAACAACAACAAACGGTGAGGCTTCCCTTTTTCATTCACTGCTTCTATAGCTGGATGGTCTCGCTCTCTCAGCTGAGTATCATGGTGTTAAAAAGGCATGCAGGTGTAGTCTATTTTTACCTATGTAAGCCTTTATAGATTAACACAGTTTACCAGTCCAGGCTGAGCTTTCTGCATACTACCCGAACTCTGAAATTAACTGGTTTTTACTCAGTTAATCCCCCACTTTTTATATATAAAAATACCTGCTACATTATCTGACTTAATGTCTGAGATGTTTCCAAACAATTTTGCATTAAAATTTCCTCTGGAATCAGTATGAAAACATTCCTATAAAAATAAAAAAAAGAAAAAGATGGATTCTTTATTGTTGTTGAGCGAGGTATTTGCTGCAAGGGGTGTAATTTTTCAGGGGGTTTTGGAAGAGACAAACCACCTATAAATAAATCCTAAGAGCTCTCAATTATGCAGTTTTTTTTCTCTCCCTCTCACCATTCCCACACGTTTGATTTCCACTTTAAAAGGAGAGCGATATATCCCTATGATTGGAAATGTTCAATGCACTTCTGGAAGTGGGTGCACTGTCCTGTGCAGATAAGGTTGCGAATGCGAGATCTGTCTTTCTGAAATAGAAGCCTGACAAACAGCGCTGTCTCTCCCAGACGCAGTGGGAGAGGAGTGGGCTCAGATGGAAGTCTTTGAGAACCGGCCTTTTTAATATTGGCGCCGCTGTAACATCAGTAAGGTGACATTTCGGCAGCACCATCAAGATCCAACAGTGGCCATGCTGCTTCGACAATCAATTATCCATGCATAACATCCCGGCAGTGTGTGCGACATGAATCAGTCCTGGACCAGGCTTCTCCTCTGCCTTGATTCTCAAGAAAAGAGGGACCTTTCATGCGACCCTTGAGAAAAAGAGAAATGCTCTGTGTGCTGATAAGGGAGCAAAGAGAGGGGCAGTTGAGGGGAATAAAAAATAAATAAATAACCGACAAATCAGGGCTGATATTTATTTGCATTATCTTAAAAGGAGCTCAAATTGGTTTCATTCCAGTAACTGAGAATTGTGATCCAGAGTGCAAAATGACTGGGTGCCAGTGTTACGACTGAACAGGCAGAAGACATTCTTTGTATTGTTGCCCACGGAGAAGGAAATACATTTCATAGCACATATTGCTCACATCGGGTTTTGAGACCAGTTTAGTTGATATATGGAGCTGTTATCAAGGCAGTAGGTGTGTGCAATTTACTCCCTCAAATAACTGACACTAATAACAACTTCTCTGCAGGATTTCCTCCCCCATCAGAATAGAAAGTGGTGCTCTTTTTTCCCCCCATCTACACCTGCTTACAGTAAAATGGGTAGGGTTGTGTGTTAAAAGTGAAAGTGGTAGAACATTATAAATTCCTCTGGATTTATTGTGTTAATGCTTTCTATTCCAGCTTGAAAACATATGAAATTGCATTGAAACTATGTGCATGATTGCAGTCACAATTACTACTTGAATGCAATATTGAATTGTTAGTTATGAATTAATGCTCTTCAGGCAAACTTACAGAGGGTAGTTAGAAACCATAGATAAAGACAAAAATAAGATAAATTTGCAATTTCTAGCAAATATGTAAGTTCCATGTTTCCCATTATTATGCATCCATGCAAGAAAATGAGTGGCAGGAAACTCACACTGCACATCACCCTTAAAACACAATTTTCACAGTGAAGAATGGTGGTGGTGGTGGCATCATACTGTGGGGGCGTTTTATGCTGCATAGACAAGGATGCTGCCGAGAGTTGAAATTGAATATTGAAACTTCAACTTTCCAGATTTTTGTCTTTCTAATGGATGCAAATCTAAATGTATTTTGCTAGTGCTTGATATGTTACCTCTTTAAATGAAATTTGAACAAGAATAGAGAAATTGGATCCCAAAGAATCTCCTATATTTATGTGAGAAAGTGACCACTGTGTCACTAGTTGTGATGTAAACCATCAAAAAAAGTGATGAAGCCATACTGTCAGAAGGCAACATCACATTTGTGTTGTTTCACGATTTGTGTTGGATTCACAAAAAAATGACAACCAGTGAAATGTTTCATAAATCTCCACAATATTTTAGTTTAGTTTGATGTAAGTCTTAGTTTTGTACATTTTGAAGTAGGACTAAGTTAAGTAAGCCCAAAGCCCACAACAGTAGTAAAACAGTCTTCTGCCATACTGCTGAACTGAAAAGAATGTCACCAAGTTGTTTTGTAACTCAAATATTAACGAGTATACTGTGATTTCCATTGGGCACTTTTAAGATAAATGTTTCATATTTATGTCTCCTGGATGTTTAAAGAACTGCAGAAGTTTTTTTTAATTCAAGTCTGAAGCCATTTGGAATTTTGAAATGGAAAATATTCACGGGACCTATTTTTGCATCCTTTTTGGTTACACTAACATGATCATTTACTGTTAAAAACAACAGAAATACTGCTTAACTTCACTTGCTAACCGTGGATGTGAACAATACTTGTGCTGCCCCCCCCCGAGTCCATGCCTCCCTGCGCTGTCAGCCGTAGTGCCCATGAGAAAAACCACCCGTGTGTGGAGCGAAGTGGAAGACTGACCACTGACCACCCCTCTCTAAATGAAGTCAGTAGATCCAGTCTGGAGCGTCAGCCTAAACCCTGAACCCAGAGGCTTCCTCTTGTGTTTGAGAAGCAGCACCATTCCTCCCCTCTCCCTCTCTCTTCCTCTTCCACCTTCATTTCCATCTGTATGCTATCGCTTGGCTGTCAGCGGCCGGATTGGCCTGTAGTTCGCAGGATGAAAGGCAGGAAGAGATCCTGTTGAGTGAATAATCTCGCCAGTTTACAGAAGTGGAGTGGATGTCAACTTGACACTCTGTGAGCAGCACACAGATTTCGGGATTCACTGGCAATCCCATAGTCCCTTTAAGTCTGGACGTGTGAATGTGAAATCAATGGTACATCCATACAACAGTTTGTTTGCTGGACCCCAGAAAAGCTTTGTTATGAAAATACGAGCCGTGCGTCTTTACCTTGTGGATTGGGGACACAGAAAATGGGGGCTATAAACATAAGATTTGAGTGTGAAAATCTGGAAACATTTATTTTTATAGCCAATAAAAGCTTTGCAGGATGCAAAAAAACCCACCTATTTACCAATTTAAAATCATAAACCCAGTTAGTGGTAATATGAAATCTCTCTTGTGGAAAATTCCTAATTATATTCTGAATGAATGGCTTGCCTTTAATTACTATACTCACCTGTGATGCTTTAAATCAAAAGTGTCACATCCTGCAGGTAAAGCTCACCGTTCGAGACATCTCCGTAGGTTTCTCCACACACCAGATGGCGTCACCATGACCTGCACCATGGGAGATATTCAAAAGGCTTCAAATGCATGTGCATCAGCGGGCACATGCAACATAGCCGTCTGTGTTGGCACTGCCATCGCCCGCTCCGCTGTTTATTTGATATGCAAAGGAGCGCCGTGGAGCGGCTCCACGGTCTTTGCTAAAGTACTTTACTCCTCACATAACCCAAAGTGGCAGCAGCAGCAACCAGGAAGAGCTCCAAGAGCGAGGTGGCTCCCTCTCGGTAATTTATAATGCATTTAACTCCCCTACCCTGTTGATTGTCTGCATTACCGAGAATCAAACATGAAGCAAAACAAATAAAAAAAAATGCCACTTTTTATTCAGCTTCCACGCCATGAAAGAGCACAAGTCTTTTATTTTATTTTATTTTTTTATGTGTGTGTGCGATCCCGCTCATTCACACCGAGGCCTGCGTGGAACTAAAACAAGGGATTACGATGAAGCAAAATCACCTTTAAGGAGCTTGAAGAGAGAGAGAGAGAAAAAAAAGAAAACATAAAAACAAAGTTGAGGCCAGAAATAAAAACCCTATTCAGGTTAGATTTGTGTAACAGAAGCCGCAGGGACCATGACCACACCCTTCATGCTGTCCTGCTGGATGGACTGCCCATCACTCAGGGAGAAGCAGGGAGGGAGCAGAGGAGCACCATTATTATTAAATGTGCTCTGTGGAGGGCCTCCAGGTAGCTCCCAGGACCAGACACAGGCAGAGCGAGAGGGGGGTTGTTTAGCTTAAGTGTCTTTTATTAGACTAGATGGAGACCTAAACTCCGTAACAGAGCTTCAGTCCTTTCTCCCAGACAGGGGCCCTTTTCCCCCCTTTTCTCTCTAAACAGGCACAAATCAAAACAACGGCCCCTCGCAGACATGCCATAGTCTCTCTTTTTTTTTTTTTTTCCGCTTGGCTCAGATTTCACTCTGTCAAAACACAATTACGCTGCAGTTTTCTTTAATAACCAATTCTCAGCCAATAAATGCTCAATTGTTATAGCTGGAAACAATGTGGCGCAGTTCGCTCGCTTGCGCATGAGCTTGCTGTAAAATTAATGACATACTTTGATAAGTTGCACAAACTCTGCTGCGGATGCCTTTTGTCTGTCTGCACCCCCGAAGCCAAAGCAAGAAAAATTTCGAGCGCCTCGGCCAAGTTTGCGTCTAGCTCCACCTCTGCTCCGTCGTTTTTATTTTTTTTTTACACAATGCTGCATATTAGAGCCAGCTGGCTTCATGACATAACTTCCTCCTGCAGTTGCAACGATTGGGTGACATGAACATGTGTAAGCCTGCTTTTACACTGCCCATCACTGACACTCAAACACCACAAACATCTGCTACCAACAAGGACAGTAAGCTGGAGGGGAGGAGACCGCCCTCTGAGGCCCCTCCTGTGATAACTGACAACCAAGACCAGTTGGCAGAAAAAGTCAAATTCTGACGAGAAGACAAAACAACGCTGAAAGAAACTACGACAAAATGTACGTTTTTTTGTCACAACCGCAAACTTCAATGTATTTTATTTGGTTTTCATGCGATTCACCTACAAAAGCGTAGTGCAAAATAGAGCGAGAAATGTGGTGTGCATTTCTATGCATACCCTCCAGAGTCGATACTCTGCAGAGCCTTTCACCTCAGTTGTAGCTGCAGGTTTTCGGAGATGCCTGCTTTTCACAGCAAGAAACAGAATTTTATTCTCTATTCTTCTTTTCAGAATAGCTCAATAGGAAAGCATCTCTGAACTTCAGTTTTCAAGTCTTACCATTGGATTGAGGCCTGGACTTTGACTGGACCACTGAAGATCCAAAACAATCCATTGTGGCTCTGACTGCATGTTCTGCTGATAGGTGGAACTCTGCTCCAGTTTCAGTTTTTTTTTGCAGGTTTTGCTCTAGAATTGCATTACGTTTAGCTTCATATATCTTTATATCAACTAGAAACTCTCCTGGATGTGTTAAATTAAAGCATCCCCACAGCATGATGCTGCCACTACCATATTTCACTGCGAGAATGTATAGTTCATAGAAAGCTAACATTTTCAAAGATTTCTAAATTGGTTCCAGCCAACTGAAGCGCCTGCTTTTACATCAACAGTACTTGTTAATTTCCACAATGTCTCTCTTCTTTCCTTTGTTCAGTGGAGCCCAAATTTACAAATAATAGTCATCCAGTGAACAGGTTTTCCTGCTTCTCATCTGGATTTAAGTGTGAGCACAATATGTCCAAAACTTGCCATATTCTTTGATAATACAATCTTTCTTGTTCCTGCAGAAGAAAATCTTGCTCAAACTCCAAATAGGTTTTCTTATGTCTTTCTTTATATAACTTTAAATCAGTTTTAAACTTCTATACAACTTTATCTCTGACCTGTCTGGGTAATGTTCTCTCTTTATGTTGTGATTGACAGGATAGTTTGAATAATTAAATAGTATTTTAAGTGAGATTTTTACATTTTTTGTCAATAACAAAAGAAGAAGTCCTTTAAGCTTGATGAAAATGTGGTGGTGGCAGCTAACTAGCTTAAAATTATCAGCGGTCTCCTGCGTACGTTTAGATAGTCAATATCTGCGAACATAATGCAATTTGATTTAAATAAAAGTCAGATAAAACAAATGGAATATGTATGATTAGCATTTAGCCTCCACAACGCAGAGAACCTGCTTATTTCCAACAATCTCACAGTGACCAAACAAGTGTAACTATTACCAACAAGATCTTTACACAACCTCAGTTCTAAAAATTACTTTAAATTACTTACAGGTAGACTCTTTTGAGTAATTACAGAAATTCTCGTCTAGTTGCACTTGGTTTTATTTAGACAGCTTTATTTAAAAGGGCCTGAATGCACATGTATGCAACACTTTTTAGATTTTCATTTGTAAACGGATTCAATCAGGTATCGTTCGCCCCGCGGCTGTGCACTTCTGTGTTAAAGTTTAACTTAAAAATCCCACTAAGATGTGTTTGAAGTTGGAGGTTGTAATATGACAAAATTTAAAGTTCAAGACATGAACAATGTATCAAATCACTGTAAGTTGATGTGTTTTCTGGAGATGAAATGCTAAAATAAAATGTATGGGGAAACCCTTCTTTAACCTTACCTCATCTCAACTCAGTTCTGTCATCAACCCAGAATGAAAAAAAAAAAAAAAACAGAAAAGCTTTCCCCAGCTGGTTCGCCATTGCTCCCACTGCTGCAGTTAAACGAGTGGGAACCGCAGCCGACCCGACTGGGCACTGAGACTCGGAAAGGGGGGAGAAATAATTGTGCAGAGGGATGGATTCAGTTGAAAGATCCAGCTGTTAGGCCATGTGAACCCTGGGAAACTCTGATACTGTTTTAATGTAAGTGTGATCACCTCGCCAGCACATCGCTCTGACTTATAAAGCCTCCACAAGAATGTAGGGAACAGGTGGAGGGAAAGTTTGGCAAAGGGTGAAAAAAGGCTGGATGCCAGGTCACTTATTGCTGCCAACAACTTGCTGTACTTTGAACACTGCGCTTTTTTTTTTTTTCCCCTTTTTTTGGCCTCCTGCCACAGAAAAAAAAAAAATATATCATTAATTTTCCCACAGCATGATTTTAAAATCTTTTTTCAGAAGTATCTTTTTTTTTTTTGCTACCAGTTTTTGGTATGTTGCAGGTCACACTGTTATAGACAGAAGAACAGCAAACAGTAAAATCAATCATTTAGGCTTTAGGAAGTTTACATGAAGTCGTTTTTTCTTTTGGTGTCTTCATTTAGCAAAATTAGCATCTAGAAGCTAAGAATGCGTTAGTTTTTACAACATTTTCCAGGCTGACTTACCACAAACATGGCAGCAGCATCTGTTGAGTCCTCTGCTGACACCTGTTTAAAGTTAAGCACTGCATATTAAGCGGGAGACAAACTTTTGTTTTCATGTGATACATAAAGATGAAGCATGAAATGAATCCATTCAATTTTCAGCTGAGGAACACAATTCAGATGGACTTTAACCAAATAGAGGTCCAACAGAAGGAGCGTTCCGTCTTCAGCATCTGGTCCAGTTTTCTGTGTTTGAGCCAGAAAATGGCTAGAATAATCTATAAGCCAGAATGGATGCTAATGTGGAAGCTAAAGCTGAAGCAAGCAGTGGTGATAAAATGATGATCGTCCTGAGAAATTAAACTTTTTTTGATATTTTTATTCATTCGTGAACATGTTCACAAACCATTAAACAACATTCTAATATAAAGTACAACAAACAATAAAAGTTGCATGTTGGCCTAATTTTTGTTTTTCTACCTTCTGATGTTGGTTGAAGAAATGTTGGTAATATAAGTTTTACTGCAGGTGGAGAAAGAGTGACTGGTTTGACTGGGCTCCTGGACTTTTCTATTAGGTCGTTATTATGACTGGAAACATTTATTCTCAGTGAAGGATTTTGCACATTTGTTGTATTTAAAGAAAATAATCTGGTTTTCCAATTTTTTTAGGCTCAGTTGAACAAATTTATTCTTGGGTATGAAACGAGGTTTGGATCAATTTATTCTTAAACACCTGTTATTTTTAGTCACGTTTACTAAATAAAAAAAAGCAAAGTTGACTTTTCAGTAAAAGTCTCTAAGTAGGTGTGCTTCTATCTACTATAAATTTAAATTCATTTTCCACTGGAAGATAATAATGGTGGTAAAAACGTTACCCTGATTACAAATAAAAAGCTTGATAAATAAATAGTATCATTCTTGAACTGCAGTTGTGGGTCACTAAAAATCAGTCCTCGAACCACAAATGGCCCCAGGCCACACTTTGGCTGCACCTGCTTTAAAGATTCATAAAAAAGCATTTATACTACTAAAGTATTTTTAAAAATGGCAGAAGACAGATTTGGATCTGGTGTTCTTGGACTAACTGTCTGCGATTAACCAATTTATTCTAAATGAAGGTAAGATATTAACCGTTTTTAACCCTTCAGCAGAATCTCACTTGAGAAATCCTGAACTATCCCTTTAATGTGGTGCAATGCGGGTGCAGACCGTACAGCGTCATGTGCGCTGACTTTTCTGTTTCTGTAATGTTTCACTGAACAAAACAAACAGCCGGCTCCTCCATCCAGCCTCATCCATAACCTCTGAAATAGGACTTTATGTTTCATACAAACGGCATCTCGGTTACATCAATAATCCTGCAAATGAAATCGATTTCCCCTCCCGCTCGTCCAATTCTGATCACAGCTGGGTTCCCCATATGGAGCATTAATGGGGTGGAGCACCCCGAGCCTGATCTAAAGCTGGAGAATTCTGGGCACACCACAACATCAAATCCCACTGTAATTACCTTCATGCAAACACAGGGGCCCTCTCCAAACACAATATGTGTTGAATAAATGGGATTTGTGTGCATTGTTTTTGGACGCTGGAATTGATCTTGAAAATTGTTTGGTGCAATTTAACAAGAAGCTTAAGAAAACTGAAGGGAACTGACGCCGCTCCACACAGACGTCTCCATGAGACGCGTTCAGTGTGACAGCTCTACATTTTTGACAGCAATGACTCTCAATCAGAAAGCCATTGTGCTTTCTATAGACCCAGATGACATAGATTCTGGATCTTGACGGATGTCACTCACCGCTGTCTTTAAGGAGATATTCTCCAAATTGAAGATGAAACCATTTTCGGGGCCAAGCAGATTGCAAAGCAGCCGGTTCTCCTCAATTAGCTTACATATGTATTTCAGCTCAGTTTTGGCAGAGCAAATAAAATGCCATTTTGTCACTAGATTAAAGCATTTGCATTAAGGCCATTGTCTTAATTCCCCTAGGCAGCAGTGTTGGGAAATCACTGAGCATACACGGGGCCAGGCTGTATCCAGCCTCGCAGACGCTCCTATCCCATCATGCACAACCAAGCCTTCTCTCTCCAGCAGGTGGGGGTGGTCATGCACCACGCAACACGGTTATGGGTTTAAGTCTGAAATCTACATACTGAAATGACTTCAGCTCTCCAGCACAATGCCAAACTTGCTGGAAGTCTGATGAGTTTATTTCATCAATTCCAGAAGGAGGGTGGGAGGCGGACAGACGGAGAACCGGAGACCGACAGAGGGAGAGACGGGAGTCTATTTCTACATACAATAGCCTGTGTCCATCATCCTCGGAGCATGTGAGTGTGTGTATGCAGCTGTCCCCTACACTGCATACATACACAGATGATGTGTGAGTGAGTTTGATGTCTCTGCCCTCTGAGTAGCTCTGTGACTGCTGTCCGTCTGCTCCGGGGTCTCAGGTGTGTCTTATCTCTTCCTCTGCCTCTGGGAACTTTCAGCAGATATGCCAGTCAGCCTGAGCTGAACTGCTCTTGTAAATTACTCTCTAAACAGCCCTGCCCTGGATTCTGCATTCGGGGGAAAAATCAATTATTTGACCCCCCCCTTACATTTCACAGTCCATTTTCAGCATGCTGGGGCCAATTACACTCAGCAGAAAGACTACTCTTTATGTCATTCCAGCGATGACCTCCATCTTGCAGCTCCACACGGAGCACTGTTAATGCACCAACTACAAGCACTTGTGCCACGAAGGAGCGTGCTAATGCACTGGTTACCCACACTTTAGCCACAGCAAGAGCACAGACACAGGAGCAGAGAGGCTGCACGCAGGCAGCTGCGGCGCCTCTCGACTGGGATGTGATCATCCTGTGTCCAGCGCACCAAGCGAACGCCACTGACGGCTTGACAGCCCTAATGAAAGCTGATTACCAGGAGGCATCTATTAATTTGTTCTTAATCATGACAAAGAGAGTCTGTGGCTAACAGCTGTGAAATGGCAGCCGCCGCGCGGAAATGAGGCTCAGGGAAAGGCCGGGGACAAGGGGTTAGGGCCTGCACTGTCATTAACCGACTGCCATTGTGTGCGCCCGCTCAGAGCTTAGCTACAGGTAACTCAATAAGATAACACTGAGCGCGCTTGGCCCTGCTCTTTGTGAAGAGCCACCGCTGTGAATCCTTGGCGGCTGTGCGGAGAATAGGAGGATATTGGTTTGCATGCTCCGAGCAGGAGTTCTTATGATCCAGGTGAGAGGCTGACAGTAACAGGTTTAAGCTCTGTTCCTTCATCTGCTGCAGGGTGCTGAGGGAAGGAGTCAATCATGGACTGAAGAGGCTGCTGAATAAGGAACTGAGCCGGCTTTTCAAGCACACAGTGCGACAAATGTATGCTCAGTGGAGCCCTGATTTTAGATCCTTTAAATGTAAAAGACATAAACGGCGAACCTGGCTTTCCCATTTGAAAGTAAAACAACCAGGGCCGACATATTTTACACCCCGGTGGCAAATCATAATGAAATGAGCATACTGGAATATGTAAGCAGGTGATTGTTGTTGCTTTGGGAGGTGATGCTGAAGGGAGGAAGACTGCGCAGGAGTCTGAATGGTCTGTGCAGGCCGAGTGCTAATGTGTTTTATGGGACCCTTGGGAAGCGTTGGGAGGAGGGATAATTACAGGGGTTGTCACAAGGTCTGCAATATAACAACACTACTAGACCTCTACAATTATCCATCACGAGGCTAATGATCTTTGACTTAGTGCTCAGTTTGTTTTGTGACTTTTAATGAACGATTCTCGAAGCATATGTTGGAGGCTGAAAACTAGTTGAGGAATTCATCTCAGTTAGATTTTTTCCGCTCTCTTCACGTCTCAGCAATAAACCTCTTTCTTTTGTGTGTGTGTGTGTGTGTGTAGGTGTGTGTGTGTGTGTGTTTAAAAGAATATTCTTCATTTTTTCATTTGAACCTAAAAAATTATTTTACATTTATTTCAGACAAAATAATCCACGCTATCAAAAAAATACAAAAACAAACAACCATCTGCTCTCACTCTCTTACTATTGAATTTCTTCATTCAAATGGGAAATACATTTATGCATATAGTTCCATAGTAAGGCATAAAAAGTTGGGACGTTGCAAACATTTGACTTGCAGATGTTCCTCTGAAAGCCTGAGGAAGATTCTCATCCTGAAAAGCCAAGGCAAGGCAGGCCTGTTTGTGTAGCTCATTTCAGAAAAAAGTCAATTCAAAGTTCTTTACATGATGAAAACATAAAACACCAAACCAATAAAAGCTATTATAGTACAGTAGGATAATAAAGAAGAACAAGCTGGAATTCAGATCAATTTTAACAACTGCTCAGTTAAAATTAATTTAATTCAACTCTAAATAAATTGGTTGATTAAAAGGTACTCAGTGTTTCAGCAGTTTTTCAGGTTTCTGGAAGTTTTTTCCAGATTAGTGCAGCACCAAAACTGAATGCTACTTCTCCATGTATATATGGTATTGGTATATGTTATATTCTGGTCCTGGGGAGGCAGATTTACAGACGAGTAAAAGAATAGACTTTAACTCTTAAAGTCTATTCTTTTACTCCTCTGTAAATCATTCAGTGATTTACAGACGAGTAAAAGTATTTTAATGTCTATTCTCTGAGCTACTCTGTAAATCATTCAGTGATTTACAGACGAGTAAAAGTATTTTAATGTCTATTCTCTGAGCTACAAGGAGTCAGCTGTAAAATATGCTATATTTATATCATCTGTTGGATATAGTGATTATTTCACTAAAGCAAAGCAAGTAAAAAACATCAGTCTGTCAAAGCTAACATTTAAATTTTTAAGTAAAAATGACAGAATACCACACGTTCTCAAAACACAACATAAAAATTAAACTCACAAACAAAAGGGAAACATTACAAGCAGTGTCTGAAAGAGAACAAATTGAGTTAATTTTTAAAAATAATTGTGAAGTTTTGTCATGTTTTTCACCTTAATGCATTGTAAAAGAAAGGGACATAATTGAAAACACTTTTTCCAATCAGTATTCAGAGTTCGACTCCCCAGCTAAGTATTAGCTGTTCCCTTTAAAACTGTGATTATCCGAAATCTGCAGACATTCGTTCTAATTGTGACCCGATGACTGCAGGGTCTGGGTGTGACGTGACAAACAAGGCAGAACATTTGGTTTGGTTTCGTATGAATTAATCAGTGGAAATGGACAGACATGTTGAGCAAACAGTCATGTGAAGATGCTGCTGAGACGCTGATGGAAGCTGAGATTCAATTAGATGTCAAGCTTCTAAAGACGCAACAAGTTTTTTCTGCACGGGACGACGACGACAAAACACAGCGGACTGACAGTCGCTCAGGTGCTTTCTAGAACAAAAATATGTATATATGAAAACAAAAATGTTCATCTTAGCAACTTAGTGGAACAGAAGATGATCATTCAGCAGGATAAAACACAGCTACAGACTGTCATTTATGATAATATTGCTGTTAATCCAAGGCTTTGGCACCTATATTTAATTATTTTTACACAAGCAAAGTTGCAAGTTTGCATTCACATGTAAAGTGACTTAAGTCAGAAAATGAGTGCATTCTTGATGAATATATGTATAAAAATTTAAATGTGAAATTTGAGGTTTCTGTATAAAGAGCTGGTTTGGGCTGCAATCTTTAGTCTGTTTGTTGTGTTGTTGTTTTTTTTAAGTTTATTAAATCTTGTTTTATTTTATTTTGTTTGCAAGCTGCAAATAAAAACTGTGTTTCTGTAGTGGCAAGTTTTTTAAATAGTCATCTTGTTTGCATTGTGTAGTTATATACAAAGAAGGTAAGAAGATGGTGCACCACCACTGACCTTCTATAGATCAAAGATTAATCAATGGTTTGTACTGTAGATACAAAAATATTCAAAAAACATCAAAATGTGAAAAAGAATACATTATATGTTATATTGTGCTGATGACATATATTCGGGAGTCCTATCTGTATCAGTCTGCCTGTTGTTCCAACACTGGAACAAACAGGAAGATGCCAAAACACAGAAAGGAAAACAACCTTCAAAGTAAAAGCTGGTTTTTCAAAGTAAAAGCAGCTTATTTGGATTTTTTGTGTGAAATTAGCACTGCATGCATTTTTGCTTCAGATATTATGAAGTGGCTCTATGAATCAGTTCAAGTCTCCTACTTCTATTTCCATTGTTTCCTTGCTGTGCAAATATGAGGACAATTAAAAGGCTTTGACATAGTTTCAGCTTCAAATACAATGACGTTGGTTAAATTAGAGCTATTTTAGCCCCTCTTGGATTAGCTGTTTGCTTTAGCCTCAATGACCAACCAGGCTGGATTCAAACCAAATGAAGAGAACAAGGGAGTTGTCTACTGCAGGTAATATATATACTCATAACCTTTCAAACAAATGTTACTTCTAAAAAATTTAACAACCATTTTAAAAGCGTTCATTTTTTTTTGTCATTTTACTCCTTATTCTTATTTTCAACAATTCAGATGTTGCTCTGACTTATTTAGCATGATCTCAATTCCGTCAGTGAACTTCGTGAAACAGTTGAAACTTTCAGATATAATCATTGAGATTACGTTAACATTTGCAGTATTAAATTGTGCATCAACTACATGTTGTTGTTGAGCCTTAGAGGCTTCTTTTTCCTCCAGTCAAGTTTTGAAGCACAGACAAAGCCTTAGACTATCAGTGCATCCATGACATAAACTGAGACAGTCATAGAATTGGCTAATGGCTTATTGGCATTTAGTTTCAAGCGACTTTCACTTGGGGATGCTGGATAATGGTATGCAGCACGGCGAAGCCTTTCTGACTTTGTTGTCAGTTTGAGTTTGAGGCAGCAGGGACCTGAAGGACAGACACCCTATGTTTCATCATGCTGCGCCCCCTGGTTTCCACAAGAAGAGCCTCCTCTCCCCTCGCTAAGTTCGCCAAAGTCCAATTTTCGGCTAATGCGAAGGTCGCAACAGCAGGCGCAGAGGGCGTAGTAGGACATAATGGCTATGGGATTGTAAATATTGGTTTTAGAGAGACACAATTGGAGGGCAAGCGGAGGGAAATTTCCATAGAGTATATGTGCAGACGCCATTGGAGGCCTTGGTGCCGCGGAATAGATTTTCCATTCTGGTGTGTCACATTAGATTTTCGGAGGTGCTCAGTGGCAGGTACATGTCATTAGTAACACTTTAGCACAGTAATGAACCTTTTTATTTATCCGGTGCCTCTCTCATGAATGAATAAGGAGGCGCTCCCCGACTGTGCCCAGCCGTGAGAAGCAGACAGAAGAGGCAGAGAGCCTGCAGCACTGTGAAGTAGAAAAGGAGGGACGAGGAGCCCTGGGGAATGCTGAGCAGGGTTAAATGATCATTACGGTGACACTCACAGGCACGGACGCGCTGACACACACATGCTTCACGTATGCATCGGGGAACAAATGGGGTGCACAAACACACCAACACACACACGCATGCACGCTCCCCCACCTCCACTCCCTGGGGTCCTGATCTGACACTCTATTTACACACACATTTACTCCGTCTACTCCCTCCTTTATGAAGCTGACAGGTACTTAAGCGCTACATTACTCCGAGGAGCTCGAGCCTCATGGCGGTGTAACCAAACTGTCCATTCACTGAGGGCCTTGTCTCACTGTTCATTCAATAATGGTCTTTGGGAAATGCACAAGGAATGAGCAGCTTGTTCCCGGGAAGGTGGGCAGGCAGGCAGGCAGGCAGGCAGGCGCTGGGGATCAGGGCACCTTTAAAATGGCCCCGAGTCCCTGGTGAAAAGAAGCAGTCTGACAGGGTTCAGTGGCTCATAGAGGAGCAACATGAAGAAGAAGAAGAAGAAGAAGAGCTCTTCAAAATGAACTTGATGCCTATCTACTTCAGCTTGCTCTTTTTCTCCACTTCCTGCATCAGAAATCAACAGCGCGTTAAAGTTTGTTTGACTTTTATCGTAACTCACTTAATGAAGTGATGTAATTTAATGAAATTCAAAGAGTTGCAAAGACAGAGAACAAATCCGCCTGTGATTAAGAGTTAATCGTTGAACTTCTGCTGACGGTTTGCTTGTTTCTATAATCAACAACTAGCAAATCGTACATTTCTATATCTAGATTTTTTTTATAGCATTTATATATAAAAAAAACAAACAAACATTAATCTTGTTTAAAAGTGTCCTGCCTTGTATGTGCTAAATAAAATGCTTCGTTCCCCTGAGTCTGCCTCTGCTGCAGCCTCCCGTGGTTTAATGCATGGATGTAGGCTGACTGCGGTGACACGTCTCCTGAATAATAATGGCGCTCCTTCACTTTGGACTGGATGGACATGAGAGTGAACTTCAATTTCAACTGAAGCCCAGAGTTTGTAGTTTAAAGTAACAGGATGTATAAGTTTTAATTTTGGAGCAACACGGAGTCAAAATTTAATATGTAACAAGCTGCATAAAAGAGATAAAAAGTAATACTTAATGTAATAGAACTATTTTATGGAGTTATGCATTGATGTCTAAACTGATTTGTTTACAGATCACAGTGCATTAAAAAAATATTCACACCCACTGAACCTTTTTTACATTTAGCCTCCATTTGATCTGGCAAGGCAGACCTCTGGTGACTGTGGAGGAGCTGCAGAGAGCTGCAGCTCAGGTTGGAGAATCTGCTGACAGAAAAACTATAATTCATGTACACAATAATAATAATAATAATTCATGAAAGCATCTCAAGAAGAAAGTTATAAAAGAAAGCTATCAGAAAGTTAAAGTTTGCAAAAAGTTATGTGGAGAAAAGCAGAAAGATGTAGAGAAAGATTCTCTGGGTAGATGAAGCTAACACGTGTAAAATACCGCAACAGTCCACATAACTATAACCATATCTTCCCTGGGTGAAATATGGTGGTGGCAGCGTAATGCTGTGGGATTACTTTCCTTTTACAGAAAAGAACAGCTGGTCAGGAGAAACAGAACAGAGCTCAAAGTAGATTGAGAGGAAAGAACAAAAACCTATAGAAGCTGCAACAGACTAGAGCGTAGTTTCACCTCGGCAGGACAACGACCCTGAACATGCAGCCAGAGAAACAGTAGAAAAGTTTAGATTAAAGCAGACTAATCCATTAAAATGATCCCAATTCAAGTTAAGACCTAAATGCAGCTGATAACTTGTCTCAAGACATCAATGCTTGCTGATGCTCTCCAGCTGGTCTGACTGAGCTTGACCTATTCTGCAAAGAAAACATGCATGCTTTTCATATTTGTCTTTATTAAAGTTAAGTTGTGAGTTATTTCTAAGTGGAAGGAAAAGCATCACTTTTCTCACAATTATTCACTACTTTGTGTTACTATGTCAAAAGAAAAAAAGCAAAAAAACCAATAAAATACATTTTACAATTGGTGGTTTTGCTACACTATCATAGCCCTGATGGATAACATTAACTATTATCATTTCTATATCAAATTTATGTCAGTCTCTTGCCAGCCATTTCTGACAAATAATTTTTTTTTTTTTATTTTTTATTTTTTTGGCGTTATTACTGTTTGCAGAATAAGAAAAGTGACTTTTGCTTCGTGTTGTATGAAATATTTTATGACCTTGCATTCCCTGAACAGGACATGGTTGTGCTTTTACCCCCCTTTGTGTAATACATGAGTGTCCCTGACCCTTTGTGAGCCTCTTCAACTTTGAAATGAAAAATTCTGCTCCTCCATCCAACTCTCCACATGGCCATGTCATTGGAGAAGAATAAGAGCCTCTTTCAATGCTGGAAACTATTTCTGATTTTGGAAAAAGTCCCAACTTTACTGTATGTTTTTTTTTTTTTTTTTTTTTTTCCCAAACCAGAACTGCAAAGGGAATATAAAAACCTTTGCGCTTGTATCCATACCTGTCTAGCTGGGCCTGTGCTTTATCTCTAAACTAATTTGCCAGTCAGTGTGTATCTGTTGTAGGTCAGTGACTTTATCCAAACCTCAATCTCAGCACCTCCTCCATGGCTGCCCTGCAGATCCCAGCCTGGTGCAGTGAAGCGGTTCGAGTGGCATGGCCGGCGTGGTCAGGGCCCCATGTCACCCCCCAGCGTCCTCAGTGTTCATTTCCCTTTCATCTTGAGTGTGAAATCGCTGCCGGTGCAGCACTGACCTCAGCATTAAGAGGTCAACTATTGAAATCTGATGTGCGCCTCTCTGGCTGAGAGACTTCAACAGATGGAAGGGGAAGAAAAAGGAGGCGAACAGGAGGGAGAAAGGAGGCGCTGTGAGATTAACAAGTTGTTCCTGATGGGCGCTTTTTGAGAAATGGACTTGGTGTGTTATCTGCGAGTCAGAAGGAGATCTTTCTAATTTTCTGCGTTTGTTTTTAACATAAGAGCCATAATCGCTTTTAAAACTGGATAACTATTTTTTTAAAAAAGAAAGCAAACTATGGGAAAATATTTGAGTTTTCAAACTTCATGCAACCTAGACAAAAGAAACATGTCCGAAAAGCAACCTTTTTACTCTAACTTCTACTCAAAGGAGATTTTATCTTTGATTTAACAAATTCAATTTTTACAGAGCAAAAATATCAAAGAAAATAATTAATCTTTATTCAGTGAATGCTAATCTATCCCAGATTTGTCAAGCCCTGCTGTTGTAGATGTTGAAGATGATTGGAGTTAGTCCAGCCTAATCAAGAAAAAATGTTAGTAAAAAAACCTCTAAAACTGTTCTTACCGCTCTGATCACTCCCACTATGAAACATGCATATGTCAGCATTGTGTTGCTCGATAGTTTATGGAAAGTAATAAAACCCCCAAAAGTTCACATTACAACCACAAAACAGAAAACTGCCCTTCACTCTAAACACACTACTTACACTTTGAAGCACAGTGATGAAGGCATTATGTAGTTGAAAAGCTGAAGAGACTTGGATTTATATGTTTAAATTACCTAGTCAAAGTCCAGATTTGAACTTCATGGATAATCTTTCATGAGATTTTAAAATTGCTGTTCTTTGATTATCTCTACCTCACCTGAGTTATCTTGAAGAAAGAAATATTGCAAAATTATTCGCATTTCAGATGCAAATAAGACATTTTGTATTGTGTCTTAATGCAAAATTGTTTGCATTTTGCATTAAGACATACCTCCAAAGAGTTGCAGTGAAAGGTGACCTTGCAAGGTAACTTAACTGTTTTCTACTCCAATATCCAGAATAAAAGATAAACGTTAGCATCTGGAAATCTGAGCATGCAGAAGTAAAACATGCAGGAACCAGATTTAAATATTTGCCAGAGCTTCATTTCTTCACTTGTACATTTTTCCCCACCTTTACTTATCAATAGCAATCTCCAAACTTTTGATGCCTCCGTTTAGAAGAACACATGCAGGAACTTCCTGCCTCTGTGTCCCTCAAACACAAAGTTCAGCATTTAAAGTCAATTCGACACCTCGCCTCAGTGTGAATCCCCTCTGAAAGCGCGTGTGATACGAAGCGTCAGAGAAGTTTTAGGTCTTGTCTCGTGTTTCCCATCGGCTACACTTTCATCCCTCTCTCTCTCTCTCTCTCCCCCAGCTGAAGACCACCTCCCAGCAACCTCGCCCAAATAAGGTGTTCTGCCTTCAATCCTCGTCTCTCTGAAGAATCTGAAGAGTTCGGAATCCGTCAAAACTTTGGATCTCAAACACAAACATCTTTTATTCAAAGGGTGTCTGTAATCACGAATAAATAGCTTTTCTGGCGATGAGCGCGAGGCACAGGAGAGAGAGAGGGAGCCTATCTCAGGAGCAGATAACTGCTAGATATGATTCCTTAGATAAGGAGCAGTAATTTGGCTTTTAGAGATAGCTCTGGGGGCCGCTGTGCTGAGCTGCGCCGATTTACCCTGTGTATGGGAGGTTGTTTTTTTTCTTCTTCTTCTTCTCTCCTCTACATTTTTATCTCTCCTGTTGAAGAGCTTTTCATCTCTGATGATTTTCTCTCCTTTTTTTATGTATTTCCCCCAGAAGGTGAGATCACAAACCCGCAGAAGGCAGAGTGGCATGTTTTAAAGCGATGGACAAAATACAAATATTTGAAAATGTATTTCATGGTAATTATGTCAGGTTTCATGGCCTTGGCACAGTACTGAGGCGCAGCCTGGATGCCTTAATTTGTATAGAAATTGTAATCATTTGTTCATTTCAAGGTGAAAATTGCATTTTTTAATTTAAATTGTATCCTGCGTGATAGGCTATTATCTAGAAAAATTGTCTCTGTGTATGGCGGTCTATGCCCTGCCGTCACGCCTGTTTGGAGCCCACTTCTCCTGAGAAAAGGGCTTGTATATGAATCTCCTGACTGAATGCACCCAGCTTGTTCTTTACTTAGGGCTGCCTCTGCACTCATTTCCATTTTTGTTATTAATATTAATTGGTTTGAGAATGCAGCTCAGATTTTTAAATTGAGCTCAGCTTCACAGCGATTCTTATCTTAGATTCATAACTTTACTCTGACTTTATTCCTGCTCCTTTTGTTTTATAGAAAAGCCGCTCTGAGGGAGGTGTTTGCTGCGGCATTCATGCGGCACTTTGCAAAAGTATTTATACCCCTTGAACTTTTCCACAGTTTGTCATGATCCAGCCAAAGATTTTATTGTATTTAGTTGAATTTCATGTGATGGAACCAAAACCGTGTATGGAAAAGAGTAAAATCCAGTTTAAATTATGGAGCACATTTAAAGAAGCAAAAGTGTCTAAACAAAGTACCAAACAACACTATAGCAAATCAAACCAAGGCACAAATGAAAAAAATGATTAAAAAAAAAAAAAAAACAAGAATAAAAGAAGAAGAAGAAAATGTACAACAGAGATGGTGGTAAATAATCAACAATGAATTGATTTGAGATGTGTCAAAAGCCACTTTAAACAAGAGNGCAAAAAGTTATGTGGAGAAAAGCAGAAAGATGTAGAGAAAGATTCTCTGGGTAGATGAAGCTAACACGTGTAAAATACCGCAACAGTCCACACAACTATAACCACATCTTCCCTGGGTGAAATATGGTGGTGGCAGCGTAATGCTGTGGGATTACTTTCCTTTTACAGAAAAGAACAGCTGGTCAGGAGAAACAGAACAGAGCTCAAAGTAGATTGAGAGGAAAGAACAAAAACCTATAGAAGCTGCAACAGACTAGAGCGTAGTTTCACCTCGGCAGGACAACGACCCTGAACATGCAGCCAGAGAAACAGTAGAAAAGTTTAGATTAAAGCAGACTAATCCATTAAAATGATCCCAATTCAAGTTAAGACCTAAATGCAGCTGATAACTTGTCTCAAGACATCAATGCTTGCTGATGCTCTCCAGCTGGTCTGACTGAGCTTGACCTATTCTGCAAAGAAAACATGCATGCTTTTCATATTTGTCTTTATTAAAGTTAAGTTGTGAGTTATTTCTAAGTGGAAGGAAAAGCATCACTTTTCTCACAATTATTCACTACTTTGTGTTACTATGTCAAAAGAAAAAAAGCAAAAAAACCAATAAAATACATTTTACAATTGGTGGTTTTGCTACACTATCATAGCCCTGATGGATAACATTAACTATTATCATTTCTATATCAAATTTATGTCAGTCTCTTGCCAGCCATTTCTGACAAATAATTTTTTTTTTTTTATTTTTTATTTTTTTGGCGTTATTACTGTTTGCAGAATAAGAAAAGTGACTTTTGCTTCGTGTTGTATGAAATATTTTATGACCTTGCATTCCCTGAACAGGACATGGTTGTGCTTTTACCCCCCTTTGTGTAATACATGAGTGTCCCTGACCCTTTGTGAGCCTCTTCAACTTTGAAATGAAAAACTCTGCTCCTCCATCCAACTCTCCACATGGCCATGTCATTGGAGAAGAATAAGAGCCTCTTTCAATGCTGGAAACTATTTCTGATTTTGGAAAAAGTCCCAACTTTACTGTATGTTTTTTTTTTTTTTTTTTTTTTTCCCAAACCAGAACTGCAAAGGGAATATAAAAACCTTTGCGCTTGTATCCATACCTGTCTAGCTGGGCCTGTGCTTTATCTCTAAACTAATTTGCCAGTCAGTGTGTATCTGTTGTAGGTCAGTGACTTTATCCAAACCTCAATCTCAGCACCTCCTCCATGGCTGCCCTGCAGATCCCAGCCTGGTGCAGTGAAGCGGTTCGAGTGGCATGGCCGGCGTGGTCAGGGCCCCATGTCACCCCCCAGCGTCCTCAGTGTTCATTTCCCTTTCATCTTGAGTGTGAAATCGCTGCCGGTGCAGCACTGACCTCAGCATTAAGAGGTCAACTATTGAAATCTGATGTGCGCCTCTCTGGCTGAGAGACTTCAACAGATGGAAGGGGAAGAAAAAGGAGGCGAACAGGAGGGAGAAAGGAGGCGCTGTGAGATTAACAAGTTGTTCCTGATGGGCGCTTTTTGAGAAATGGACTTGGTGTGTTATCTGCGAGTCAGAAGGAGATCTTTCTAATTTTCTGCGTTTGTTTTTAACATAAGAGCCATAATCGCTTTTAAAACTGGATAACTATTTTTTTAAAAAAGAAAGCAAACTATGGGAAAATATTTGAGTTTTCAAACTTCATGCAACCTAGACAAAAGAAACATGTCCGAAAAGCAACCTTTTTACTCTAACTTCTACTCAAAGGAGATTTTATCTTTGATTTAACAAATTCAATTTTTACAGAGCAAAAATATCAAAGAAAATAATTAATCTTTATTCAGTGAATGCTAATCTATCCCAGATTTGTCAAGCCCTGCTGTTGTAGATGTTGAAGATGATTGGAGTTAGTCCAGCCTAATCAAGAAAAAATGTTAGTAAAAAAACCTCTAAAACTGTTCTTACCGCGCTGATCACTCCCACTATAAAACATGCATATGTCAGCATTGTGTTGCTCGATAGTTTATGGAAAGTAATAAAACCCCCAAAAGTTCACATTACAACCACAAAACAGAAAACTGCCCTTCACTCTAAACACACTACTTACACTTTGAAGCACAGTGATGAAGGCATTATGTAGTTGAAAAGCTGAAGAGACTTGGATTTATATGTTTAAATTACCTAGTCAAAGTCCAGATTTGAACTTCATGGATAATCTTTCGTGAGATTTTAAAATTCCTGTTCTTTGATTATCACTACCTCACCTGAGTTATCTTGAAGAAAGAAATATTGCAAAATTATTCGCATTTCAGATGCAAATAAGACATTTTGTATTGTGTCTTAATGCAAAATTGTTTGCATTTTGCATTAAGACATACCTCCAAAGAGTTGCAGTGAAAGGTGACCTTGCAAGGTAACTTAACTGTTTTCTACTCCAATATCCATAATAAAAGATAAACGTTAGCATCTGGAAATCTGAGCATGCAGAAGTAAAACATGCAGGAACCAGATTTAAATATTTGCCAGAGCTTCATTTCTTCACTTGTACATTTTTCCCCACCTTTACTTATCAATAGCAATCTCCAAACTTTTGATGCCTCCGTTTAGAAGAACACATGCAGGAACTTCCTGCCTCTGTGTCCCTCAAACACAAAGTTCAGCATTTAAAGTCAATTCGACACCTCGCCTCAGTGTGAATCCCCTCTGAAAGCGCGTGTGATACGAAGCGTCAGAGAAGTTTTAGGTCTTGTCTCGTGTTTCCCATCGGCTACACTTTCATCCCTCTCTCTCTCTCTCTCTCCCCCAGCTGAAGACCACCTCCCAGCAACCTCGCCCAAATAAGGTGTTCTGCCTTCAATCCTCGTCTCTCTGAAGAATCTGAAGAGTTCGGAATCCGTCAAAACTTTGGATCTCAAACACAAACATCTTTTATTCAAAGGGTGTCTGTAATCACGAATAAATAGCTTTTCTGGCGATGAGCGCGAGGCACAGGAGAGAGAGAGGGAGCCTATCTCAGGAGCAGATAACTGCTAGATATGATTCCTTAGATAAGGAGCAGTAATTTGGCTTTTAGAGATAGCTCTGGGGGCCGCTGTGCTGAGCTGCGCCGATTTACCCTGTGTATGGGAGGTTGTTTTTTTTCTTCTTCTTCTTCTCTCCTCTACATTTTTATCTCTCCTGTTGAAGAGCTTTTCATCTCTGATGATTTTCTCTCCTTTTTTTATGTATTTCACCCAGAAGGTGAGATCACAAACCCGCAGAAGGCAGAGTGGCATGTTTTAAAGCGATGGACAAAATACAAATATTTGAAAATGTATTTCATGGTAATTATGTCAGGTTTCATGGCCTTGGCACAGTACTGAGGCGCAGCCTGGATGCCTTAATTTGTATAGAAATTGTAATCATTTGTTCATTTCAAGGTGAAAATTGCATTTTTTAATTTAAATTGTATCCTGCGTGATAGGCTATTATCTAGAAAAATTGTCTCTGTGTATGGCGGTCTATGCCCTGCCGTCACGCCTGTTTGGAGCCCACTTCTCCTGAGAAAAGGGCTTGTATATGAATCTCCTGACTGAATGCACCCAGCTTGTTCTTTACTTAGGGCTGCCTCTGCACTCATTTCCATTTTTGTTATTAATATTAATTGGTTTGAGAATGCAGCTCAGATTTTTAAATTGAGCTCAGCTTCACAGCGATTCTTATCTTAGATTCATAACTTTACTCTGACTTTATTCCTGCTCCTTTTGTTTTATAGAAAAGCCGCTCTGAGGGAGGTGTTTGCTGCGGCATCCATGCGGCACTTTGCAAAAGTATTTATACCCCTTGAACTTTTCCACAGTTTGTCATGATCCAGCCAAAGATTTTATTGTATTTAGTTGAATTTCATGTGATGGAACCAAAACCGTGTATGGAAAAGAGTAAAATCCAGTTTAAATTATGGAGCACATTTAAAGAAGCAAAAGTGTCTAACCAAAGTACCAAACAACACTATAGCAAATCAAACCAAGGCACAAATGAAAAAAATGATTAAAAAAAAAACAAGAATAAAAGAAGAAGAAGAAAATGTACAACAGAGATGGTGGTAAATAATCAACAATGAATTGATTTGAGATGTGTCAAAAGCCACTTTAAACAAGAGTGTTTTTAAGAGAGAGAGAAAAACAGCAAGAGAGGAATCCTGTCTATTATTTCATGGCTGCTTGTTCCATAATTTTGGATCTTCTCTGAGTTTTAGAAACAACCAACAGCATCCGCTCAGCTGATCTAGTAGGTCGTGGCGAAACATAAAACTGAAGCAGATCAAGACCAAGGCCTTCAACACATCTAAAAGCTAACAGAAGGATGCTTAAAAACAATCAAAAAAAGATAATAAAAATAATAAATCAAGAAGGAAAAATGATACCTGGCTTTCAAAGTACTTAAAACTGCTGAATAGTGCTGCCTGAAATACTATCCAGCCGCCTGATTTTGTAGGATCGCCTCTGCAAGAATTACAGCTGTTGGGGTTTCTCTCTACTATTTTTGCATCTCTTGCATGTTGTACAAGCGAAAAGTTTTTTTGTTTGTTTGTTTTTCATGTAACCAAGGCACCTTCCTCCATCTTTGCTATGTCCTATCTTTGTTCGGTACTTTTTAAGTTCAGCCTCAAGTCTTTTCCAGCCTCTAATTGTTTTTTTTTTCAAGGGCTTGTCTTTTTAGCTCTACTCACCTTCAATTCAACTCTGACATGTTTATCAATCTCTGCTATATGAAAACATCCCAACATGATGCTGCCACCACCATGTTTCACTGTGGTGATGGTGTTTGTTAGTGGTATGTGCCATGTCAGTTTTTTTTTAGTTTTTTTTTTTTTTACCACTTATAGTTTATAGCAAAATTAACTGAAATTTGACCAATGCTGGCCACTGAAAGTGGTTTAGACTGGAGCTAACCTGCAGTGAAGTGCCTTACCAAAGGGCATGGCAGAGGAAGAAATCATACCCACATTTTCTCACCTGCGAGACGATTAACTCTTCCTATGGAACAACAGAGCTCTGTAAATCCTGTGTTTCAGTTTTATTTAAATAGAGCACCTTCTTCTACTGTTTAGATGGTTTCCAAAGGCAAGTTGCTGCATTTGATTTTATGCAATGGCATTTTTGGAGTAAAATAAAAGAATTCAATCCACACTTTTCAGCTTTTTATTGACACAATTTTGTCTAAATGTCTTCTGCTTTTGTAGCACCGGCAGTAGAGGATCATCAGACCGTATTTCAACCACTACAGGGAGATTTTAAGGGTTTAAAATTGGCTTTATTTTCACGTGAAGCAAAGTTTATTGGACTGAAGTGCAAAACTTTGACAGGTTAGGTATTTTAACATCGGCTGGTACGAAGACTGACAGGGTGACTGACCTTCTACATGTACGTAGGAATATGGATTAAATGTTCATAATTCTAATTTAGTTAGGAGACAAACTTATTTTCAACATAATTGTGTTTAATATTATTAGCAAAAAATAATAAATGTTAAAATCATCTGTCTGTGTAACTGCACATTCATGCTACCTTCTCCACTTCAATAGACGCATCATACATTATGAATTTCAAATGCAAAATCTTTCATCCACCTTTGCGTTTCCAATGATATAGTTGGTTGGAATTTGGTAAAAAAAATATATATATATATATATCATTGAGAAAATTATTTATGCCTCATTACCTTTCCTGCTGTTAGGCAGTTACCTCCAACTGGTTTCTATCTGTTTTTTCCCCACCATCCACCAGTTTCCAGAAACGCTATTAAAGATTCAAAACCTAAAAACCCTTACATCCATTAATCGTTTCTAGAGTATGAGAAAATGCAGTGAAGAGGTGCTTTATTGTTTGCATGGTTTTGATTTGGGTAACTTTGACCAAGTTTTCTTTATAAAACACATTTCTGATCTTTATGATGCTTCCTGATTAAATGAAGGTAAAATATAAGGAAATAAAATTATCTCAAACACTACCATGTCATAAAAAAAGTCCCAATAAAACACACAGATGCTTGTGGTTGTGTAAAAGTTCAACGGGTATGAATACTTTTGCAAGGCGTTGCAAGGCGTTGCAAGGCGTCTGGACTGATATTATAGAGTATTATCCAGTAGATTGGATGTAATAAAGGTAAAATAAATCTCATCATCCAATCAAATGACTATAGTATGGAGCAATCTTTGTTTGAGCTCCTTCTTTTTTACTTCTGTGGGACAGATGATCTGTCTATAATACCTGAGAGGGGAAACCATGAAATTCAAAATACCTGAAATATTCTGAAAATAAGATTCCCTCCCAGCACAAGCGCCGTCGTTGGGAAGGAGATGTATGCACGGCAGGCTGCGCGTCTGTGTCTGTGTCAGGGGGATCCTCGAGGTGACGAGCACAAAGCTGAGGCTCAGGTACACAGCGTATGCTGGCATAATTACAGGATTTGGGGGATTATTATACTGTAAGTACTTTCATGGCGACAGCTGGGAGCTTTTTACTCCCTGTGACACATAATCTCAAAGAATAAAACCAAGACCCCCGGAGCATCTCTTAATCATTTCTTAGCATACCTGCACACGGCTCTGAACTCTTTCTGAAGACAAATTTGTAAAATTAGAATATAATTATCATATCTGCAGGAAATGGTGTTAAAGTTGCATCTTCAAACACTGCTTTCTTTTGAAAATGAGAATGTTTTGAGCCTTTCTGTTTGGCGTTCTGCCGTCTCCCGGCTGTCCTGATTCTCCAGGTTTCTGAGCCTGGTCCTAAATCAGATCTGAATCAGAACCTCCACTCCATTTGTGAGAGTGAATATGACCAAGCTGAAGTTGTGGAGACTCCTCTCCGGAGAGATAGGGCCTCCTGGTCTCCGAGCTTCATTTCCATCCCTGTGATCTAAACAAACCCATTACCGCAGGCCATTTACGCTCAGGGGGAAGGACGCAAGCTTCCGGGCCTGAGGACGCAGCCCACAGCTAAGCCACCATGACACCGAGCCACCTTCAATGGCCGTGTGTCCGTATAGAGACGGGAGGGGAAAAAAAGGGGGGGAACGGAGAGCTCGGGCCTTCTTCGTTTTATCTAAAGCACTCCAGAGAGGCGAGTGGAATGGGCTCTTGTGGGCTCTGTTTATCCCCTGCTCCTGTAGTCAATCAATTAGGGGATCAAAGGAGGAGATGAGGGAAGTGTCACAAAGCTCTCCCACAAAAAAACCCCACCGCCTGAGCCTCCACCTCGCCCGGTCCGAGTGACAGCGCACCGGAGGGAGACGAAATTCCCCAGGAGACGAGCAGGAGCAAAGGGGACAACCGTAGCACATGCCAAGGTCTAATCTGGACAACCAGAACACAAACTTTTAGAGAAATATATGAGAGAAGACACAGAGACGCATAACAATGCACATTTAAAATGCTGAGAGGATCTGTTTTTACCTTCTGAACTCACTGACAGATGGAACCTGGTGTGGAACGCAGCGGCTTGCTTTTTAAATTCATAATTTGTTTGTAATTAACACTCAAGTCTAAATGAAAGCACCATAGTTTATATTACAGTCTTAGAGGAATATTATTCTGTTGATTTTCAAATAAATAAAGTTTAGTTAGATCAACAATGGCTTCTTTTAACAGTTTATTTTTTTCTCATAATGCTGGCCCATCCTGCTAATTGTTAATAGTTAGAATTGATTTATATATTTTTTTCATGAATTTAACGATTTCATATGTTACCACTTCTCCATCATAAACCTTATTGTATTTTATCAAAAATAAAATACATCAGGTGAAGCTAAAGTAGCGTGTAATTATGAAGTGGATGTAAATATTGATATATTTGGATGTATTTGTCTTCAGCGACTTTTACGCTGATGCCTCTAAATAAGATCTGCTGCAACCAAAATAAGTGAGACCAGGGCAAAGTGGGGCAGAAAAACATAACAATGTAAATCCCCTCTGCTTCACAATCGTCACTGTGAAACATGGTGGTGGCAGCATAATGCTTTTGGGATGCTTGTCTTCAGGGGGACAGGGAAGCTGGTCACGGAAGAACGACGACAAACTTTAATGTGTTTTATTGGGAATTTACATAATGGACCAACACAGTTTACTAATACGATGAAGGCAATTGTTTGCACTGTATTTTATTTAGTGGTATCATAACTAAAGGGGATGAATCTGAATGTACGCAGATTTTTGCTTATGCTATATAACGTCGGCTGTCACATCCAGCATGATGAAATGTTCCTAAAAGTAAGCCAGGACTAAAAGAACATACCTAAGGCGTGTTTGACACGTCTCCAGCAGTGCTGTTGGTAAAACACTAAATGTGCTGCAGTGTTCTGTCATGTAATATAAAACACAGCGGATGCTGCCATACCGTACCGGTTAGTTCCCCTACATTCACACCATACCACAGAGATTTGCAGGCTGCATTCCCTGGCCGACAGCGGGCTGAGACGAGCGTTGCTGGTCAGCGGGCGGAATGAATTACTTCCTACAGCTGCGGTGAGACGCACACGCTGTCTGTGACTCTCCCTCTCAGACGTCTGAGCTCTCATCACTCGCTAATCACATCAACAGCACTCCAAAAAGTCAACGGTGGCCCAGTGACCCCCACGGACGCACAAGGAGGACGTACACTCACACGTGTGTGAGCTTTGTGGACGGATAGATGATTTGTCAATGACTTGTTGCATAATTCTCAAGAGGGGCAGCATTTACTCCTTAAGGTAGTAATTCCTTCAGATGCTGCTTTCAGTTTGCTGAACTGTACTTTAGATGAAGCGTTTCCAGGTTTTCTGCCAGGATCATCATGTTTCAAGGCTTTAAGTTAAAAAAAAAACAAAAGACTCTTCACCATGTTTGAATTAATGACACATAAGTACTGACCCCTTGATGCAATTGAAAGGTGACACAATAATTAGTTGCCAATTTTCCAAGATCAAAATCTCAGTTTCTTGTTTAGTAAATGCATCAAGACCTTGCCTTCCCCCATAAAACCTCCAGGTTTTTTCCAGTGTAAAAACATATCTTTTTTTTTTCTTTATTGTACTTTCTTTTGGGCACAGTAAAGATCAGACCACATTTAGAAACACGTGCTTTGATGCATGAATTAGAAAAATGTTTTAATCAATTAATTTTCTGTTTGATTAAAAGCCTGCCCAACCCATAATCTTTTAGAAACTGTTGAAATAAAACAAACAAAAAACCTAAAACAATTTTAAGATAAAGAAGTCAGTATTTTACCATATTGTCACATGTCTGATATTTATTTATTAAAAAAAGAAAATGTATCCTATAAATACAACTTCAGGAATTTGCATACAGGGTAATTTTGCAGGATTTTTTTTGTGGTCTTTCCATAAGATTACAATTATATTCATTTTTTGTTTTTCACACTTGGAAAATAAAGATTTAAATAACTTTAGGACTAGATTATCTATAGGTGGCACTTTTTTTTTTTTTTTTTGCCCTGAGCATATTAATCAATTACATGAAAAAATTAGCAGGATTTATTGACCAATCAAACACACAGGAAGTCAGTTTTGGATCTTTAATTGATAACAGTTACGCCAGTGTTACATTAAACACACCAACAGGCTGAAGGTAGTAAATACCAATACAAGTTTCCCACTACTCTAATACTTCATACAGCAGAATAAATTATACCATGATAATATACACACATGCGGAACGGAAAGAGGAGTAAAGCAAAGCACAGATGTCAGAAAGCAACTAAAACAGGTTAGGGCTCAAAGAGACAGGAGGAAGAGGAAGAGGAGGAAGAATAAGGAGCTGTATGCCTTAAATATCCAAGTGTTAGAAATGGGCTCAATACACTAAAGACAATTCTAAAATTCTTCAGGTTTAAAATGTACAAGAGTGAGGTGTCTAAGTGGAGCAGCAGCAGCTGCTGCCGTTCAGTGCGGAGTCAGCGTCGCTTTGTTCTCCTGAAGTCTTATTGGTCCACAAATGAAAACCTGACTCTTCAGTTTCACCCCCTCACCCTCGAGAGGGGCTTCACTGTCACTCACATCCGTCAACAAGAGTCACAACCAAAATGGCTCTGGGTGCGGGTGGGGTTAGGTCCGTGGTCCGTTCATAATCAGTTTGTGGAAACCTTCTGGTAGAAACTCTCCGGCAGGTGAAGCCGTCTCTTTCTGCCACTCTTTAAATTTACATTGTGGTCCAGGCGGGAGTCCATCTGAGAAGCCAAGCTTTTTTTTTTATATATCTGAGCTCATTTTGATCCTCCTTAACACAGTTTACCTTTACACTTTTTCAATGCAATTTATACTTTACTAGTTTATACAAATTCATTCTCATGTGGGCCAAAAACAGTAACAAAAGCTTTTTTTTTTTTTTTGGCTCAAACAACTTAACCAATTAAATACAAAAATCCCCCAACAGAAACAAAAAAAGGCCGGTTAAAGAAACAAAAAAAACAAAACATTTACTTTCAGAGTTCCCTCACTGACCTCATACTCATTATTTTAGTATAAAACATACTCTTTATAACCAAACAATACACAATCTGCTCCTGGAAATGCACTTTTTTTCCCCACTGTTTTTAAAGGCGACAGAGGACCGAATCCTCCGCAGACAGTGATGTCAGTAAAAATATTAACACCTACAAGGAACAGCTGATCCTCCGTCATCTCAAAAGTCAACTATGAGTGCAACATCAATGTCTCATATTAACTATTTCATTTTTTCACTCCTTTCTTATTTTTTTTTACATTGCGGTAAGTTCGTCAAAGCTGGAGGATTACAGACCGAGGCTCCGGTCCAAACCGAAGTGGGGGGCCAATCAGCGGCGTTACCTGTGCCCTTTCACAGCTGACTGGATTATGTGATTTTCCAGAGCGCGTGTGAATGGCACAGCTTGTCTTCTCTCTAATCTCACAACAGAACCAGAAAACGCTGGAATGCTCTCCTATATATATTTTTTATAGACGGATTGTGAGGAATGCTTCGAAGGAATGCTTGGAAAAATTCAGGAAGTGGAAATGAACTGAAGGTGCATTTTTACAAAATGGGGAAAAGGAACCGAAAGGCTGGGCTATTCATGGAAAAGGGTCACTGTGAATTAGCTTTGACATTATATTTGTGTGATTTTAATCAGCTTTACAGTATTTAAGCCAAACACAGGATTCCCCCGGAAGATGGGCTTTCCGGGGAGTGGGGGAAGGAAGGAAGCTGGTGGTTTAAGTGAGTTAGCCCTCCTTGGCAAGATCCATATTTCAAAACACATTAATTTCCCCAATCCTGTTTTTGCAAACAATGTCCCCCTTTCCCTGTGGGCCGCGGCTAAGAATGGGATGGAGGTTATGAGGAGGAAAGGGGGGAGCTATTGGCCGCCAATATGCTGCTTAAATTCCCTGCTGAATCCATCCAGCCAGACTTCCCACCGAGTGGCCAAGTTCTTTAGGAATGTCAAGAGGAATATGAAAGTGGAAGGTCAAATCGCTCATGAGCATTGGAGCTCAGGGAGCAGCAGCTTGGAAAACAATCATCTCCTCTAGTGTGAATGTGCCGACACGCGAACGTACACACACACACACGCAACAGACACCCGCTTCCGTGTCGTCTCAGTCATCCTCTGTGTGTGTGTGTGTGTGTGTTTTTTGTGTGTGTGTGTCTTTTAACGCTCCGACATCAAACAGATAAAAGAGATACGAATGGATTCGAACAACAAAAATCACATTAACCATAATCATATAACAGCAACAATAAGCTTAACAATATCAAAAAAGGAACAAGGAATAAGAGTTACTCAAATGATGTTGGCTGTGTTAACTACTATGAACAGCAAGGTCAAAGTACATGTTGTTGTTGATGGCTCTAAATGTGTACTGGACTGCAGCCATGACAAAGAAGGAGTCCAAGCAGACGCGGAGCCGCCATCTTGGGGGTCCTGTTTGGGCCCTCGCTGCTAAAAAGGCTTTAAGGATTGGAATCTGCCTGAAGAAGCGTTTGAATTCCCCAAAAGCGTCACTTTCTCCAATGTCATGGCGGGGCAGGAGAGAGGCGACCTGGAGTCCAGTCTTGATGAAGAGCGTGGAGCGAGCTGAGGCAGAGGCGGGCGAAACAGGGAGACAGGAAGTGGAGGATGCATCTGGGGCCTCTTTAGTAGGCCTGTCCCGTCTCCACTTGCAGCAGCCCCAGCACCGCCGAGTGGTCCCCGAGTTTCATCCTCCTCTGGGTGGACAAGCTCACGTTCTTAGCCAGGTAGTCCACGGCGGCTGCACAGAATACAGTGAGAAGAGGGGGGAAGAAAAAAAAAAAACACACACACACACATGCATGAGACAGGTGGTGGACCTCAGCGGCCCACGTCCCACTCGCTCTCATCTCATCCCTCTGATTAAGTCTGAAACAAGTTGTGGCAGAGAAGACTGAGTCAAATAAAAAACAATTCAGACAGCTAGAGTGAAAGATAAAAACCCCTCCCTTGTCACTTGTCTGAGGTTGGCACGCTGCTGGCATGGAGCATGTGCATCCCGGTGGAGTCTCCATGCTGTCAGTCACTGGGGTCCCCGTGTGTGTTCTGTGTGCCAGTCTTCATTACTACTGGCATCTCCGATTTCATGCCCTCCACACTCCACATGGCCGATCATTTTCATCGTCAGACAGAAGCTCTTTCCTCTCCCCTCCATTCATTACCCATCCACTGTGCTCAATCACCGTCTTAATTAACCTCACATCAGATCACATCCGCGCTGCCATCAGTTTCCTCCACTGAGCACACACACACACACACACACACACACACACCCTGAAACGTGACAGACTGTTACGGGTTCGCTTGTGCAGATCCTCAATGCACAAAGCGCCCCGTCAACGCTGGAACCTCCACGTAAATAACAAACAAATGTCAGATAGCTGCTGCTGGCTGCCTTGTTTGGGGAAGTGTGCTTCATTTTAGCTCTCATGAATGGCTGTGACAGCATCAGTCAATTATGCTAATCTAATAAAGCAAACTCTTTTCCTGTCCTGAGGGGGACACACATGTGTGTGCGGGATCCAGACGAGAGAATGAGAGGTGGGCAAGAGGACACTGCGGGCCCCGAGGGCGTGCCGTCCTTTGAAGTGGCCCTCTTCCCTTTCCCATTCAAGTGGAGTGGGGTGTGACTGAGGTAGCTCTGCACCAGGATGGAGGTGGAAGCACGAGGGAGGGTGCGGGGGTGGCAGGGCGGGTTTTATCAAGAGCACGTGTCTGCCTTCACAACCCAGGGTTGGAAGGGTCAGGAGGCATCACCTCTTCACCAACATGTACAAGGATTCATATTTTTCCACATTTTTTTACACATATTCTCACATTACAAACCACTAACTTGAACACATTTTCCTGGAATTTTGTGTGATAAACCAACGAACAGTGAGACTGACAGAAAGTCATGGATGGGTTGCAACATTTTTTGCAGATACAAATCTGAAAATTGTTGCATGTTTTTATATTCAGCACCCTTTTACTCTGGTACCTCTCAATAAACTCTATTTGACCCATTGCGTCTTCAGAAATATGGCACTATTCTGAACCTAATAAGACACGGTCGCCTACCTAAACCAACAGCCTGGGCAAGGAAAACGTTGATCACAGAAGTAGCCTGGAGCCCCATTGTTGCTCTGGAGTAACAATGACTTTTTCAATGGAAGTTAAACTCAGAGCAATGCCAAGAGAAAACTTCCTAGTAACTGCAAAGCTCTAGACACTGAGCCAGCCTTCAGGAAGACCAAACATGTAGACAGAGTTATAATAGAATAGAATGAAATAAAGCACGAAAATGTCCCAGTCAAAGTCGGGACCTTGATCTAACTGAGAATCTAGTGCAATACTTGAAGATCTATGTTCACAAAATGCGCTCTTCATTCTGTCTAAGACTAACCATCCCCTCCACACGTGGTGGAGGCAGCATTATGCTGTGGGGATCCTTTCCCAACTGCTCCGTTCAACATGGCTAAATATGAGTTACTATGCAAAGATGAATTAGTAAAACCGATAAAGACCTAAAGGAACTACAGATATAATTGTGAGAAAAGGGGGAAATAATTGCATGCCACACTTTTTAGAGTTGTGATTGTGAAAACTTCACAGGTAAGGACTACTTTTTCTTCGTCAATCACTTAAAATCCCAATAAAATAAAAATGCTTAAGTGGAGCTCTTTAAAGACAGAAACAGAACAAATAAAGAAAGGTTTGCTTACTCTGGCCATACTGGCTGTACTGGTATCCCGCAGTGACGGGGTCCACGCTGTAGCTGGTGGCGCTGTAGGTCGGCGGGCAGTAGGACTGGGAGGAAGCCAGGCTGTCCACGCTCTTGATGGTGTCGGAGCGCTGGCTGCAGCTGGCCGAGATGGGGTTGGAGCTCTCCAGACTGCTGTGAAGGGGGGAGATGGAGAAGTCGTGCTGCGGCTGCGAGGGTACAGCGCTGGGGTTACTCAGGATGCTCATCACCTGGAGGGAGAGGAAGAGGAAGATGTTTGAAGGTTAGACCATCTGAGGATCAAAGGAGAGACAGAGTTCAGAAACATTTTGTTTCTCTCCTCCCTGCGAGTGCAGCACCAATTTTTGCACTCGGTGGCGAAGAAAGTCAACAGAAGTACATCGTTTCAAACTTTCAAACGAGGAAAGAAACTTCTCCATCTCTTTTTGGAGCAAGTGAAAGAGAACAAGGAGGTTGTTGAGGTTAAGGAAAACAGAGAAAAGGAACAGGAGACGCTGTTTCCATTAGCTGGTCCTGACAGTAACTGTTCTACGGTGGGACAGAAGGGTCCCAGTATGATAATAGACCCACCATCCTTGCCAGACAGCTTGTGTCCCAGAGCCTGAGGCCTGAGCCCAAGCCTGTGGCACAACAAGCACCAAGGGAGTCCCTAATCCCTCGCCCCTAGCCTACCCATCTCATGAATAGTAATGGAGTTGGAACTGGTAAATGATCCCCTCAGATCCCTGCACAAAGTAGGCACCACAAACCCAAGTGAAGGGGGCCACTGATCCTGCAAGTTTGAGTTCGCCTTGAACATTACAGCGTGTATATTATTGATAATGCATAAGAGCTCCCATTTCAATACAGTAGATTAGTGTAATAGCTAGTGACATTCGTCAGAAGAAGGTCTCAAATTATGTTGAAATGGAAGAGATTACGTCTCCTCTCATATGAAGCGCAAAATATAGCTTTCCTCGTGCTGCAAGTTTCTTTCTGGGTTTGTGGGAGAGAATAGGTTTTGTTTGAAAAAAAAGAAAAAGGAAAACAGATAGGAACTGTCCCACACATGCTTCTCTCTTCCTTTCAACATCAGGTTCATGTTGAGCCTCGCTATGCTGCACTGGCCTTTGGCCCCTTTGCTGCTAAACCAATTAGCCCATCATGGAGGTAGTTAAACAGGGGCTGATTCACTCCCACACATATGTTTGCAAGCATGCATGCACAAACCAGCACATACGCTCTAGCATGCAGCAAAACAAGGGGTAAGGAAAACGGTTGGACGTGCACGGGCCAGGAGTTATCCCGCTGAGGGGGGAAATTAACCACATTCTGCAAATTAATCATTTCTAAGGGCCTCCCTGGAAATATGAAGCACCCCGGAGCACATCAGAAACACAAAGGCTGGTTAGTCACTTCCACATGTTAATTCTATCAGTAAGGAAAACCCCCACCACCTCCCGTCCACATCTGCGGACAAAGCATGTGACATTTATCTATAAGCGAGAGATTCATGGCCCTCTTCGTGTCGGACACATGTTTTGCTTCCTCACATATGGAGCTGAACATGCCGAGCTGGAAGATGAGGGTGGTTTGCTGAAAGTGAAATGGGAAGGAGGGAAGTGTCCTGAGAGAGGCAGCTGGAGGGCATGAGTCCATTTCAGTTTCTGGCTAATTAAAGCTCGATTACATCGCTTCCTTATTAAACAGAATAGCCAACAATTGGCCCAATCATTATTCATGCTCATAAAAGTTCTTCAAGAGAAGATGACTTCTTATCATTGGCGGGATGCAGTTTTGCTATTTTAGCAAATTGGGACGGAGCTAGCTGCAGAGTGTGACTAGAGCTGGCGCATGTGACAGTATCCTTCAGACGTCCTCATGAAGACAAAAAAAAAGAGGAAGATTCTTGGTTTCTTGGTTAATAATTCAAGTTTTCCTTGAGGGGAAAGGGCACATGTCATTGGAAAGGTGGGATTCTCATTTGGTTTGTGTTCACGCTGCTAAATAAAAATCAATACAGATTCAGCACAATGCTTTAAGCCTGATGAAGGATCAGATAGAGGGTGAAGCTGACTGTCAGGATTCAGGCTGCAGTCAGACCTACAGCTGTCGTCTTTAATTACATCCGCGCTCGTCTTTGAAATGTGCAAGTTTAGTCAGAGAGGGCTTCGGCTCATAAAAACAGTTTTCATCTCGATGCATTTTTTATTTTTACCTGCAACATCGAACTTTTACAGATACTAAATTATGGTGAACATATTTCCATTAGTGCTTAGAGCACTGATGTTAAATCCTAGTGAATAAGACTCCAATGAGTTTTCAACATTTTATAATTTTTCCTGATTCAAATTTCAAGATTTTCCAACAGTTTTTTTTTAAAACATTCTGAATAAACAAAGATGGGTTTGAGATCGTCTCGGCGCGATAACCTTGGTAAACATCACAGTGTAATAACTATTAACACACAAAATCTGAATGAAAATGCTCATTCCTTGCTACCATGAATTGCACCTTCTCACTGTTGTGTGCTCTTTGACGCTACACAGGGAGTCTAATCATCTGCTGATACATTTTTAAAGTAGTCTGCAGTCACCTTCTTCACACACAGTGTCATTTTAAAACAGCCTTAATATGAGAGATGGGTTGTCCTGTACAGCTACAGGTGAGTGTGGAAATGCAGATTTTTTTTAAAACACTTTATTTATTTATCTTTTTGCTTTAAATATATATAAAAAATATTACTATGTTGATTTGTTTCCTGTCTTGATGTCTGAGGTTGGGATGAGTTCTCCTTGCAAGTTGTAGAGCAGCTTGCATTTGCTCTGTTGCTAACTGCAACGCAGGATAGTAGCAATGTATTCTTCTCCATTTTTGGGTTACGGCACAAAATAAACACGTCCACAAATAGAGGTTGTTCAGAAGCATCGTCACCTCTGGTTTAATTAGATACAAAGTGTCAGAAGTGCGGGTAAACAGTTTAGATCATGAATATCATGCTGTTTTAAATGTTTATGTTGAACTCAGAGAGGCTCCAACTCTTTTAGTCTGAATTTCACAAGTTCAGGGGAAGTTCTCATAGTGTTCCCAAATGGGAACTTTGGAGAACTTCTGAGTACAAGTAGAGGACACCATCTGTGTCTCCAAGCTTTGTTTGGCATCTAAACCTAACAACCCAACCAAGCAGCACTGAGACTGCTTGTTTTGCTTTTTAAATGATTATGCATTTAGGCGTAAACTTACTGATATCTCAAAACAAAGATAAATAAACATCAAGCAAATTATAATTTATTTTAAATTATCTTTTAGATATGGGAATATGTTATAAATGTATGATTTTCAAAGGCTATACATGTAAAATATAGTTTTTTTTTTCAGGCTTGGATGTTGATAAAATCAAATTTAATACTTTTCTAGACTTTTTAATGTTTATGCTATAAATGGTGAGTGATGCACACATATGAAATGAACAAAAAGCTGTTTGTAAGAAACCGAACACTCTCTTACATAGCAGAGTTTTCTTCCTTCATGTCTCCCTCCTTCCTCCACCTCCTCTTCCTCCTCTTCCTCCTCCTCTCCTCCACCCACCGCCTGCATATGCAGCGTCCTCATACGCAGCCTGCAGTTCGTTTGTTGTGCGACGTTGTGTGAGTGCTGGTTTGGGAGATAATGTGAGCCAGGACCCAGTTTAAAGGACAATGCTCCAGGGCGTTCCCTGTCTCTCTCTCACACAATCACACTCACAAAGACACACAGCCCCTTCCCTCCTCACCCACACCGTTTCGCTTTTCTTTTTTCCCCCCCTCTCACTCTCTACAGATAGATTACTTTATAAATAATAATAAAAAAGTAATTAATTCTCTCAACTTCTGAGCCCTGCGGCCTGTGGCAAACTAAATGGGGAAGTGTAAATTGATACAATGTGCATCCTTTCAGATAAATAAATAGCAGACTTGAGACAAAAAGGGGCCCTTTTCACAGCTAACTAATTTCTTTAGCAGACAAATTACATTTTTTTTTTGTTGTTTGCGTGAATGTTTGATTAGTTTTTCTTTGTTGGTGTTTGTGCAAGAAGAAAACAATGTGATACAGAGCAAAGTGGCTGTACACAAAAAATTAAAACAGCTGCTAGACAAGATTTCTTTTTTTTTTTTTTGGAATACATACTATTATGGATTTTTTGTTGGTGTTATTTCACTTTAAAAGTTTTTCTTTTTCAAAGGAGTTGTAGTATAGAAAATAATAATTTGATTGAATGCTCCTAAAACTGTCAGAAATGCATATCAGAACCTCCACACATGCACCTGGTCTTAATAAGAAGGCGGTTTTAACCTGGATTAAAACAGCATGAATTCACCAATACATTGACAGAAAACGGAGAGCTGAGAACCTGATAGCCAAATACAGAGAGAAGACAGAAGAGAAAGTGAGTGAGAGGAAAGTGGAGGCTTTGGGAAGTACAAAGACTCCTGTAGGACTGTGTTGGCCTGAGGGCCAGCCTGCCTGGAGAGCTGATAGGAACCCCTTCTGTTCCATCCCCAGCGCCAACACACCCCACTTCCACAAATACTCTTAATCTGTGCAATACTGGATTAGTTCCTCTGTCACCGATACCTCCCCGCTCTGCGCAAATCAAAATGCCCCCGAGATGTACCTTTAAGTTAGGCACAGGTCACCGGGGCAGACGGGCTGGAAAAAAACACGAGCACTCCAAATGTCTGCAAGTTATCTGAGTGCTGCAGAACAGCATTGTGCACCTTAGCAGATCTGCCCGGCTGATACCCGCTCAGCAGCGGGGAGCGATTAAAGATCCACACGGATGACACTGAATTTGAGATCAATATTTGAAGGCCAGTCCTGAGGGTGTGATTACAGGAAGAGAAAAGTGTTTAATTCTGTGACCCAGAAGTGACACAGAAGCACTTACAGTTCCTGGGAAGTGGATGACTTTGGAAAAAGCCAAAATGCACACATTATAATACATTTCAAACGATTAAAAAAAAAAAAAAAATCCTAATGGGACACTTCAGAATTGTTCATGCACTACATATATTTATATATTTGGGATGGGCAGCCGTTTTTAAAACTAGATACTTCTTGAATATCAGTAGTTCTCATTTTTTCTTCATATATTTTAACAGCACATCCAGCACACTCTGTTGAAGTTGTAGAAAGAAACCAAGCTTGATTTAACTGAAGGACGGAATATTTTTTATAGACTTTATAGTTCAGGCATATACATACCAAAAATCAATTGATTTAATACATCAGCTGATGCTCAGTTAGTCAATGCAGGACCAATGGTCTGCAGAATGTTTACTGAAGCTGCTCTTATTGGTGAAGAAATAATAAAACACCCAAAGTTGTTCCAGTTACAAACATGACTCTGGCAAAGCAAAATGACTCTATAGGACTAGATTAGGCTTCAGTTAAAAGTCAGTAAACTGACATCTAATCCAGTCATTAATAAAAATGACATTTGTTAAACATCTCATACAAAAATAGAACATTTTTCATTTTCAGGGTTTTTCTTAGGTTTTTAGAACGCCACATTCTTCAGAATACATGGACCTCTAAATAAGAGTTTCACCGTGTAGCATCATCAGAATATCAGCGTATGCATTAATAATATTGAGTAAACTGAAGGAGTACATTTGTTTAGGTTTTTTCTTTTCGCAGTTGTCAGGACAGCACACTGCCTGCCAATAAGACATTCAGTCAACTGGATGGAGCCTCACTGCAGTAGACGCTCTCTGGAGAGCTGATAGCTGTTTATAAATCATCTGTTCTCAGTGGTTACATCTTAAATTAGCATTAAAATACTAAAAATACTATAAATACACTTTGCTATTTTTCATTGCTATTAGAATTGTTTGTTTAAAATATTACAGCAAGAAGGTG
>NW_006799941.1:3090165-3102104 GCF_000485575.1 Poecilia formosa
AAATTTTTGCATAAAAACTGCTTGACAATTTGGAAACAGTTGTTTTTTTTAAGATTTGTTTTCTGGCATTAGGGGTATTTAATTGCAGCAGACAGAAAGCAGGCAGAGGAAGAAGATGGTAAGAAATGAAGTTGTTGAGGTCAAGATAAACCACTCTACAGTATAGAGGAGAAGTGTGTTTTGGTCTTGGGCCTCTCCCAGCCTCCAGGACCAACAGACATCAACTTTATCAAAAATCTTCAGTTCCTTACTTATGTTTTTCCCTAAAAGTAAGTAAGTCTCTGGCAGCAGCTCACCGCCCTTCCCCCACCTCATCCCTCACATGAGAGGGCCGGCCCAGCGGGCAGTAAGGCCCCTCATCTGAGCAGACAAAATGACTATTTAAAAATAACAGTGATTGCATAAATTGAATTAAAGCGTTTTGGTCACGGCTGGAGGTGGTGTGAGGGGGCGGCTAAAGGGGGCCGCAGCAGATAGCCGGGCCGGTGGCAGGCAGCAGATGACGGGACCCGGCCTGCGTGCCACTGCGTTAATTGGCCGCGGCACATTAATAAAAACTGAAAAGTGTCCTCAAACGGCTGCAGCGCAGGACGAAGAGGTAGAGCGGGAGGAAGGGTGGAGGATGTGGTGCTGGAGGGAGAGAAATAGGGCTTTGAAGAATGTATTGCATATGGGGGGTAGAGGGGTAGAGACCGGAGGGGAGAGGGTGCTAATTGTGTTCAATTAAGTGGCTGATTGGCAGTGACAGAATCTGGGCATTGACAAGTCAGGCACAGATGAGGACGATTAGCGGGCACTGAAACAAGCTGTCACTCCTCACAACGTGTTATCCACTCCGCGCCTCCGTCTCTTCTATCTGAGCTGTTTATGCAACACAAAAGACGCCTAAATGAGTGGAAATGAAACATAATTCATATTTATGTTAGGCCTGTCCGCACTTCCTCTCGTCTCTTCTTTGCAAATTACTATCAAGCTGAATCCGCTCGAGTCCACGTTTGGTCATGTTCGCCTCATTGTTGAAGAAAGCCCAGCTGTTGGAGCTGCAGGACGGCGCCCCCTCCCTCCTAAACGTCCCCCAGTCTGAGCCATAAACCCGGCCCCGCGCTAACCAGAGGTTAATATGCCGTCTATTGGACTGCAATTGGAGAACGTGTGGGGAGCAATCCTCTATTCTCTGCTAGTGATATGCTTGAGTAACTATGGGATGGATTCAGCCATTGGGAACAAGAGACGCCCCTCCTCCCTCCTCCTCTCCCTCTCTCTGCACACACATGCAGACTCCGACTCTTCAGCACCTCGCTCCGACGCCTCTTTCTAAATTAAACGGCAAATTTTCTGATTCCAGGAGAGTGGTTTCAGCGAAGCGGGGCCAGTGTGTGCGCGCAAAGAGAGAAGGAGAGAAAGAGAGAGAGAGAGAGAGAGGAGCTCCAGCAGGAAGACGAGGCAGACTGAGGGAGTGAGGGAGGAGGAGCAGGAGCAGAGGAGGTTGTTTGCTGAAAACAGCAGGGGCCAGGTCTAGTGAAAAATGTCAGGTCAAATTGTTCTTGACAGTGTTAATATCTGCACCTCATAGCCATAATTACATGTAAATAAATAGTGAAATAGCTCTCAGCTGGAGACTGAAAGGGGAAAGCTGCTGCATGAGACAACCAGCTGAGGACCCTCCAACCTCCATGTTTTCTCATCTTACTGTCAGGAAGGGGAGACGAAGAGAGACAATTCAAATGAAGCTCAATGTCAACAACGACGCTCCTGGGCTTGTTCAGTTCTTATTTCTTATTCCTGCGCTGAAAGCGCAGAGACGAACCGGTGAGGGACAGAGACAGAAGGGGAGAAGCGACAGAATGGCTGAGAGAAGAAGTCGGAGACTATTAATCACAGCTATGCACCTGTCAGAGTGGCATCTGGAACTAACAGGAACCGCATGCAGCCGGACAACATCCCAAACGTTGGCTGTTCAGCGCAGGTTCCTACCCAGCTGCCCCAGAACCCCCCTGCACCCCGAGCCCAATCACTCAACAGTTTCCCTCCATTATCATCATCATCATTATTGTTATTATTGTTGTTATTAGAGATGCATAGGTCAATCGACTAGAAATAGGAAAAAGAAAATCAGATTTTTTATATCAATAGTAAGAACTCCCACCAATTTCTGTCTACCAGAAATAGCTTTTTTTTGAGTTTGTAACATTATAAAATAGTTACGGCAGATGTTTGGGGTAATAAATGATAATGTTGTAGTTCCTTCATTTTCTGTTGGACTCAAATGCTGCCAATATCCAAGAACTTGTCGTATAAATATAATCTCTTTTATGTGATTTTGGTCCTTAGGAATGAAAATGGATGGAAATGTCTGACTTTAAAGTAAACCAGAAATTGGTATCGACTAGGAAAAACCCTGATCGGTACATTTTTTCTTTCTTACTAATAAAAAGCTTCAAAACCAAGATCATCGACCAACCACTTACAAACTGAAGCATTTTTTTTTATGTCATTTAATAAACATCACTTTGCATGTAGGAAGCCAGATATGGTACTAATTTTAATAATATTTTCGAGTCAAATTACAATAGCTGAGAAAGAACGTGCAACATTTTTTTCTTTAATGCATCACATTGCTTAGAATAACAAACTGAAATCGGTGAAATCGGAATCGGCTGAATAGAGAAAACCGGAAACAATTTGCAGCCAGAAAAGGTCTGTGGATGCATTTAGAAAAGTTTTTTTTTTTTTTTTCCATTCCAAGGCTGCATCAAAACGATAATGGATCTTATTTCTCTCTTTTAATATGGTTGACGGTTTGTAAAGAGGACAAATTAAAATAAGTTAAAATCAAACATGGCAGATCACAGTCGATCAAAAGCTGGAAATACGAAAGGCAAAAGCTTTAAATATACCTCTGATTATTTTTACTATTCAATAAATGCATCAAAACTAAGAACTATTTCCGTTTTTCATCTTAAATGCCTTCAACAGCAAAATTTATTTCACTTTTATTTCTCTTTAAATCAGAGAAAGTTCAGGGGCAAATGCTTTGCTACATAAATTTTATATAACCTCATAATTCCCTTATTTTCTGTTGGATTCAAAACTATGAGCTATTTTAAGGAACATGTAAGACAGTTTTTCTTTTATGTGTTATTCTTAGAAGAAGAAAAAAATCTGAATGGGTTCAAATTGGAAGACAGGCCTCAGAGAAAAATGGGAACAGATATCGGCCAGGAGAAGTCTGATCGGTGCATCTCTTCTTACTATTATTATGCAGAGTGTGTAAGGGCTGGATATCTCCACTGTGTATCCCTGTGTGTAATAAGTGTTTCCAGATACGATCGGCGTCTGTGTGCGTCTCTACTTTAATAAAAGCAGTGGCACTCTCCACCTCATAGGCATCTCAGCTGCGTGGGACACACCGCATGTGAATCAGCCTCAGTCATTTTCCTCCTTAAATCCCCATCTTCCAGGATTTACTGAAATTCATATTGGCTGCCTCTGCAAGATAAATGTAAATCACATTCCCTTATATTTACTATTTATCAGGATGCAGCAGCTCACTTTCAGCGGGAAATATCTCTCACCCGCACACAAACACCCTTGCATTTAAATAGCATTTTTATTGTCCGCCGTAGCCTTTCATCTGGGCGCGGGGAGAAGAGCTGCCTCTCCAGGGGAGAGAGCTGGAGAGCAAGGAGAGGAAGGCGGGGAGAGGAGAGGAGGGAACGCGGCGCACCATTGGCAAGGAAGGCATAGCTGGATGACAGAACGCCAAGTGGAGGGGAAGCAAGGTTGGTAGGTGAGAAAAATAGATTATGAATGCACCAGGCGCCAAGTAGAAATATTTTGGAATGAACATGAAAATGGCAGCGCTCGGGCTGCTCCTGAGACTCAAAAGGTGGAGCAACAAATGGCTCAGGTGCAGCAGCGCTACTACAGAAGAACCACAATGAAAGCTTTAGTGGTGAGAAGCGAAATTATCAATCAACAACTTGCAAGGGGCAAACGCGAACCAACCGTGCAACAGAGCCGCGCTTCATGAAAAAGGAACATGTGGTGGAAATATTTCCCCAGAGTTCGAAAGTGTTGCGAAACGGCAGCTAAAAAACACTAATAATCTGTTCAGAAACAGTATAGCCAGTGGATATGATTTGCAGCCCCTGGATTTTCTTGGCAACTGCCGACAGCAGGTCTGTTTTTTTTTAAAGCCTCTTACATCTTTTTTTATACTTGCCAAATTGAAACAGTATTTGTTTTAATGGGAGTTCTAATTAACCAGTATGTATTCCCCCACTTGCTCCGCGAGTGGCTGAGCTGTGAATGCAGGCTATGTGCTCATCCCCTTTGATTTGTTGTCAGTGGAGGCTGCCAGCTGACACAGTGCCCGGTGAGAGGCTTAATGCCCAAGTTTTAATAATGTGGGGGACTACATGAATCTCCCCCTCTCATTGGTATTCAGGTGCAGGATGTCTTGTTAGAAGTCAGGGAGGGAGGCGGAATGAAGCCAGAGCCCCGGATTGTTCTGTACATTCACCCCCCCCACTCTCCATTTTTTTTTTTTGGCAACAGCAGAGCTAGCTTCTTAAAAATAATTCATCCCATTTTTAAAAAGAAGCGCCTGCACTAGCTAATGGAAGAGCTGCAGCACAGTTTGGAGTCTCCCCTGGCTTATCTCGCTCAGACAGTTGTGGGGAGTCGCTGGTGAGCATGGTGTCAGCGTGCGTGGTACGGTGCAGCGCCGCGCGGGCAGGCAGGCCTGGGGACACAGATCAAAGGGAGGCAGGGGTGAGAGCCGCTCTGCCTCTGATCCCGTGTACGTGTGTGCGTGTGTGTGCGTGTGTGCGCGCATGTGTGTGTGTGTGTGTGTGTGTAGGCCCGGCCCACTCACACAGCCCAAAGGCCCTCCTCACACACATACACATCCTTGTCATTCCAAAACACACAACAGTTTCACAAAACTGCAAAACAGGAAAGAAAAGTTTCTCATAAAACTTTGTGAACTTCCTTTATCGGAATATCCACCGTACCTATCGAGTTAGCAGCTTCTCTCTTGCTCCATCATGCCTCTTTACAGGGAGAGAGGATAGCCGTGAACAGCCTTCCATGGCATGAGCTTTTCATTCTGCCACTGACGTCTGGTTTTTGTGGCTCCTGCATGTTGTACACATGTCTTGGAGTGATGCTACCAGCTCTTCTTGCAGTTGTTTTTCTTTACAGGTGGACAGATCAGAGATGTTGTGGCCAATTTCTACCCAGCGGTTGTGTCTGAACATTTTTATCAGTTCTGATTTCAGCATTAATTGAAGCCTTAATAATCTTAACAACAAAATGCTCGGTGTAACACTAAACGTATATTTTCAAAAAATGTACAAAGCTTTCTTTCCTTGCATCACTTAAAAATACCATTACAAAAAAAAAAAAAAAATCCACCAGATTCTGGGAGGGAGAGATCTGTAGAAATAAAACTCAACTTAAGTGAATTATAGGTTGTCTACTGGTCACTTTCTACCTTTGCAGTTTTGGTTGTGAGGTAACTGAGTGTTTTTGCATATGAATTTTTTACGCACTTAAAAATATACAAATACCACCACAACTTCACAGGACAATGAAAGGATACATCTGAAACGGTCCTTTACATCATGTATTAGCGCTTAGCATGATTAGCATTATTAGCATGTTAGCATCACGATATGGAAACTGTTTGTGTTCTCTGTAAAGTTGGACAGTGAGATTTCCAAAAGATTGCCAACGTTTTCTAATCTAGCATTTCAGCCACAGAAAGTATCGGGCTTTTTAAGATTATAAGCAGCCTGGCACGTCTCTGTACAAAATATTTCCGTCGTAGAAGGATTTGAGTCTTTTTCCTGGTTTGAAGTTTGTTGTCATCAACAGGACAGTAAAGTGGAGGAAAGGTGTGTTTACTGATTGGAATAAAATACTTGATTTTCAGTTTCAAACAAGTCTGTCTCCATTAAAGATGAAAATCGTTCGATTCCAAACACCCACCAATTTCTCTGTATGTTTCAAGGTTTTTTCCTTTTTTTATCATGTGTTCCTATCATGCAGTAATTTATTTTTAGATGCTAAGGCAACAACAATTTGACAATTGTTTTTTTTGCAAAAGGAGTAAAGCCTGTTTAATTTCAGCTTCTTCTTTTTTTCTCTTTTGTAAATAAATCAAAGCTTCATAGTGTCAATCACAGAGGGCACATAGTCTCTGACCTTTGTGTTCAGCTGAGCATGGCTGAAAAATACAGGGATGCCCGTCCTTCATGCCCCTGCTTTCTCCTTTTCCCCAACACCTGCTGAGCCGCTAAATGAAACAAGACCAACAACAAAACACACTTCTGGTTTCATACCTTTCGCCCAGCCAGGCACAGCTTTGCTCTCACGATCCTTTAATATACTACCACCGCTCCGACCCCCGCCCGCGACCCCCGCCCCGCCCTCAACCAGCCAAACATGTTGTATACCCCACAATGACAGTGGCCGGTATGGAGTGTGGATAGCTTTTCTCCCACCGCCTGTAATGGGCAAAAATGTGTGCTGTCGGGAAGGGTCATGGAATTGGGATGGACGCGGGCTCCTGTCAGGACTGCCGATCGCTGCAGGATTCCATTACAGATTTGGCACCTCGCGACCGCAGCCCATTTACTTCGAATCACAGAATTTTTGTCAATCTTTACAGCAACTGCAAGGCCATCAGTGCCAGACACTTGAAGGAATGGCCTGCACATACCAATGCACAAGCATATCTCCTGCAAACAGACTTCGTCTGCAACTTACAATATCAGTTTCTCATTTCCACTCCCCCCCCCCCACCTATCCCAATACACAAAAGGAGAAAAAATAAAAGGGTTTACAATAAAAATGTAGCTACTTCTGCTTTATGATTGGCATTAGGTTAAATGTAAGAGGAAAAAAGGGCATACAGTCAACCTTTTTATTGGGTTTATTGTTTGGGTTTTCAGTGTTTTGCTTTGTGGAGAGAGGAGGTCTGCCCAGCACAGCAGGAAGCTGCACCAGTGAGCGAACTCTGATTTTCTATCAGCGGGAGCATCCACCTCCACGCTGGGACACTGATAGGAATGCCACACAGCAATCTGGATGCATTCAAATCATTTCACCTCAGTGCAGCACAAACATCATGCAGGAAAATGTGTGTGTGGGGGGGAAATCAACACTTTAACTTTGAGATATTTAAATAAACTTCCAGGAAAAAAAAAAAAAAAAAACACACACACAGATAAAGTGCGTGACAGTTGGTGTTTCTATCAATCACTTCTGATTGAGTAATTGAAAACGGAAAATCCGCACTCCACAGCTGCCCAAATGCTCACGTCCTAATCCCCACTGTGACAGGAAATGTTTAATATCCCAACACATTCTTCAACCGCTCTGACGGGAGGGAGAGGAAAGCGACAGTGCACCCCATGCCAGCATTAGAGAGACCCATTAATAATAATAATAATAATAAAAAGGGCTCCGTGTTCCTGGTGTTTTTCTGCAGGTTTGCAGTGAGAGCATTAGCAGTTAAAACCCCTGTGCCACGATTAACAATCAAACACGCTGTGAGCCTCCATGTTATCCTCCGTCGCTCCAGCAGGAGAGAAAATCTCTTTTTTGTCACAAAATCCTTAATTCTTTCTTCTCTGAAGAAAGAGGGTAATACCAAGAATGTTTCCAATCTGCTTTGAGAAATATTTGAAGGAAGGAGAAAAAAAAACAACTCCCCAATAAAACATGTGTGAACGACGGGGTAATTGTGGACAAATGCAGCATTGAAATTCATTTTCAACTCTTTACACACCATTTCAATCTTATTTTCTGCCTGTTAACCACATCTTGTTGGTGAGGGTGGGCAAGACTGGCCAGTATTGATGGGTAATTGTGTATAATTCACTCCGTACACACGATTTGCATCAATACAAATCATTTTTCATTCTGTGCTACTTAAAGCTCAACCCTTACAAGAGACAGTCGCATTTAAACGCTCATTAATGGAAGTGTCTAAAAGATGTTAACAACCAAATCCTTTTCAGAAAACAACACACTTAAATCTTTACTTTAAGGTCCAAGAAGTGGACAGAGTTAAATTTAGGTGCACTCTGCATATAAAGATGCCTGAAAATCATGCAGCACAAGACACAAGCGAAAAAAATAAAAAAAATAAAAATCACACAAGGCACTGGAGTCTTCGAGCTGCAGACAATTACGTGAAGAAGATTATGGGTCCACATTTATAAGCTTTAGCTAATTATTTCATCTGCATGTGCTCTCTCTGCGCGGTGCAGGATTTAGATGTCCCAGGAAAGTAGAAAACCGCTGTTTGGAGCAGCTTGAGCACTTCTGGTTGCTATCAAGATGAATTTTAATTTGTTGATGTTAATCCAATTGTTTTACAAATGTAGCAATTTGGAGTAGCTAAAATAAATCCAGGGCTTTGGAAAGGCGAACATAAAAGCCCACACTGGCAGTTATTTTCGCTGAACATGCTGTTTCTGAATCTTAATTTCAGTGGAAAAAAAAAAAAAAAACGCAATTACATATCCTTAGCTGAGAGAGGAGGAGGAGGAGGAGGAGGAAAGCCGTGGAATGAAGAACGTTATCAACACCTATGAGAGAAGAAGACGTGGCACGAGGCCGTATAGGGCTGCTGGGTCTGACCTGTGGGGAGAGCCCGTTGCCAACAGGGTTCATGTGGTTGCTGGAGGCGGAGGGACTCATGAACGTATCGGAGTAGCTGGAGAAGCTGTGTCGATTGGACGACAGGCCGTACGCGGAGCTGCTGTCGGCGCTCAGACCACCCTGGTGCATGGAAGACGGCGGCAGAGGCTGTGGTCTGTGCAATGTGCTGCTGCCCTCTGACACAAACAAAGAACATAACACAACATTTTCATTCTGCACCGCAACAACAGGAATGTTTACGACAAAAGGCTCCAATTGAAGTGTAGAGCGGATTTGAAACAGAGTGATTGTTGACAACAAAACTCTGACAAGTCATGCTTAAAGTGTGCCACAAGTCATGCAGGACACATGGCAAACGTCTAGAAGAAGGTTATCTGGTCAGGTAGAACCAAAACAAAAACTATCTCCACCCTGAAACGCGATGGGGAACAATATGGTGAATGGAGCTTAACACAGGACAACTCTGGACATAAGCCTCTTTGATGCTGCCTACGCAGGACACTGACCAGAATGATGAGCTACAATGGGAACAGTTTATATAAAATGCTAGGAAGTCCTAGTCAAAGTCCAGACATGAATACAATTGAGAAACTGTGGCAAGACTTTAAAAGTGCTGCTTAGAGACGCTCTATCCAGTCTGACTGATTTGAGCTGCTGTTATTTAGCAAGACACAAAACTTCCAGTTTTAATTGTAGCTAAAGATGATTCCACGAAGAGAACCCACAAAGGCTAAATCAAAATACATTTCATTTTTCTATTTGCAAAATATTTTAAAAACGACATATCTGTTTCCTTCCTCTTCACAATTATCTGCTACTTTGGTGGTTTGTTAGTGGCGGTCAGCAGATTTGGTGGTACTAATCGTCATTTTTTCCAGGGCAGCCATAATGTAGCTTCCCACCATCAGTGTGTGAATTTGTGCGTGAATCACTGACCGTAGTGTGAAGCGCTTTGGAGCCCAATAAAGTGCTACACAAATACAAGCCATTTCCATTTAATTTGTGTTGGTAAATCACATAAAATCCTAATAAAATACATTAAATCCTGTTGGTATGAAAGCCTCTGCCAGGCGTTCCCTGAACCATCTTCAGAAAGCACATTTTTAGTAAAAAGTGTAAAGCTTCTGTGTGACCCCTGCTTGTAATGTAAGGCTTGTCTCTTTCTCACTGTGACAAAGATGTGATTAGAAAGATAACAAGCTGCTGCATGCTTCTTATATGCAGCACATGATTCATGCAACTTTATTAACATGTACATGAAAAATGGATGGCATACCACGAATAAATAGGACTAATGCAATATTTAGCAAAATTGAGTTACAGCCACCGGACAGAGCATTCTGTATGTTTTGGATGTTGGGCTGCGTCAGATTTACCCTGTGATAGCGTGGTGCTGGGGTAGCTGGTCTCCGGCAGCTGGTAGGTGGGTAAAGTCGGCATCCCCGTGGGCGGGAATCCGCCGGGAAGCAGGTGGTTGAAGGCTGCTAGCTGATTGGCGCCGGCCTGCTTGCGCCACCGAGCCCGTCTGTTGCTAAACCACACCTGCAAGTTGGATTAAAAAAGACATAATTTCAAAAAGAAGCTTCAGTTTCTCTTTAGCTGGAGTCCTTTTTTTGCTTTTTGTTTTTTTAAATAGTGTGTGTTAGCTAGTGTCTGCCACCTGTGATTAATCTGGTGAGAACAGTAGCGCTGCTGCTGTTAGCTGACGATCTGCAGCCCTTCTTGGGAACTCAGTGGCCTATATCTGTTGTTCTTAAGTGGTTGTGATCTGTGTAAACAGGCAGCTCTAAGCTTCCTTCAGAGGGAAGAAGTCACTGAAAGGTCAGAGGCAGGCCATTAGTCTGCATCACACCCCTCTAGTAAGCTTGAAAAGCTAAAAGACATTTTGGTAAATGATGATGTTTTCCAGGATATAACTGCAAGGCATATTTTTGTTTAGTTGCAAGGTATATTTTAGGAGTAAAAAACAAATGTTTTTCAAGTAGAAAGGCAGCAAAATGAGCAGCATTACCATGTCACTTCTCTGAATGGAAGGGGAAGAAAATAGGGAGTCTTTAGACCGGCAAAGATTTACACATTTTAAAAAGGCTTCTGCTTCAACAAAACATGAATATAATCAGGCGCCTTCTGAAAAGAGCCAGCAACCTGTTCCATTTAGCCGAGACAAGGCCCGGGCTTCGCTGTGTGCTTGGGGTTGAAGGACATTGATCTATGCCTCGCACAGGCAATTCATCAGAGTTTAATACACTGTCAGCGCAGTTCATCTACTGTTGTGTTTCAAACGGCCAGCGCTATTGTGAGAGCACATGAAAGAGGGGGACAAAAGGCCCTCCGTACGCCAGCGAGAACAGTGGACACAAAGAGGGGGCGTCCCTTTTAAACAGGTCTTAAAGAGGGACACTTTCAAGGCGACTTACACAGAGACGTACTCTGCATTTTGAGGGCCCGCCTCTTTTTTGTGTGCACAAACATACATATAAACTCGTATGGGCCTACAAGGGATCTCAGCCTTGCAGAGATCTTAATTCGAATGTGGTTCTTTTTCTACGCAGTTGTTTCTTCCACAAAGACTTTTTTGCTCTTAGCTCAGTTTGCAAGGGAGGAAATAAGATACAACAGGCAGCGACTGTGTCAGCTTTTCAGAGAAGGACAAATCTCGGGGTGTGCAAGTGGAAAACCAACAGGAAATCTTTATCTAAAGCACGACTGCTTCTAAAGGCCGAGTCTGAATCTCTTCAGTCGGCTATTACAAAACAAATGCGAGGTGTAGCTCGGGGAAATTTTTCCTATTGGGATGTAGTGGAGCGTGCTCTGAGGTTTGAACTGAGCACCAACTGGGCCAGACAAACAGCTGCCTGGCTCAAGGGAGGGAGGGGGCGCGCGGTTGGGGGTCGGGGTTGAGGGAGGCGCACCCCCTTCCCTCCACACACTCCCGATCACCCCACCCGGCAGTGCCACTTTACCTTCGACCTCATCCACTCACAACACTTCTTCTTTCATGCTCACTTTAACTTCCTTCCTTCTTTTGTCATCCAAGCTCAGGAAGCCGGTGCTTCATCATGGCGGACACAAAAACACCTGAATGTTAAAGTTACTTTTCACTTTTACTGCTTTCCTTAACTCAGCGTTTTCATTTTCAGTTTCGGCTTTAAAAGATTTATTCTGCCATATGTTGTGTTTGTTTTGATATCCCGCTAAAATAAACTTTTACTTCCTTCTTCTTTATCTACATTTGGTTTGGGTCTTTTTTTTTCACTAAA
>NW_006799941.1:3102114-3128379 GCF_000485575.1 Poecilia formosa
TATATATATATATATATATATATAGGAAAATTTGGACCCAGTCTGTTTTTTTGCACACATTTCACTCTCTGACCAAAACTAGAAGAATGTGCCTACTATGATTTTAAATTAATAGATAATTTTTAATCCACAGAAGATGCAGAAGATGTTGGGAACATCAAGACATGCATTGTTTATGAAGTTATCTGATGAAGGAGATGTTCATTTAGATGTATGTCAATAGATGGCATCGCAGTCATTGGAGTGCCTTATATTACAGTAAGCTTTTGGAATGATCTATAACAAATTCATGATCAGGCACAACATGCAGAGTTTTACATTTTGAATGCAAACTCATATTCTCTCTTAGCCCTTGAGCTAGATGCCTCTCCATACTGAAACATATAATATCTAGAGTCTGGACTTGTTTCTTCTTTGAAGGTTAACCAATATGATTTGTTTTAAGTAGAAACTCATTTGTCCTGATGAATTTTCAAACTTTTCTTCTGTGTGTGATCTGGCTTTGGCTAGTGAGCTGTTTAAAGCTGAATAAGCACTGATCAGAATCAAAAGGTAGAAATACGAATCAGCTTATCTCACAAGATTGCATCGTGTACTTGTTACACCTCAGTTCTGAGTCAACGTAAGGAACCCAGACAGACGTTGCAAAACAGTCTCAGTAGGAGTCTTCCTTGCTATTCTTTTTAGGGTTGTGGTGATGGACAACAGGTAAACTCCTTTGGAGTTAAGACCTCCTTGTTTCTTTGTCAAACCTCTGCCTTAGACATGTTAAAGCACTCCAGATATGCAGAGAACCTTTACGTTTAACTTTTAAAGTGGAAAAGTGATAACGTTGTTATATATTTAGACTTTACGAGCTGATATTACTCTGAATATTCAGTCTTGAATGATTCATTCAACTTTCTCTTCAAGTAGTCATCAGATTTAACCTTTTTGGGTGTTTTATGTTTAGTTGATACTGTAACTTAGAAACTTTTTGTTTTCCATAAAATATCTAAATCTCATTTATGTCCGGATAAAATTCGGCAATAAGATGGTTCCCTAATGAAGAAAAGTATTCACACCTCAGCATTTCTTTTTAGCATTTCTTGAGGCTGCTAATAATTTTATACACATAACTCAATAAAAACATTATCCATTACTGCAAATGGTTTGTCTTGGGGTGCAAAAGTGAAGTAGGAAGAGATGAAATTGCAACATTACTTTGAAAAAAGACCTAGTCTAACACCTCTGTTAAGTAAGGATGCACAGACAGGACATGGAGCGCATCCAGTCTAATATAAGAAGGAACCATAAGGCACAGAGTGGCTTTGTGCAACAGTCATCAGACTCTTAGCACAGACGGGGATAAACAAGCACTTGAGTGGAGCTGCACATGTGCCCATACCCTATCACCAGCATGCATACATTACCAGCCCAGTCTTCTTGTACATGCACACATCGACTCTTGCACAGACTACAACACACAGCCCGAAGCTGAGGATTTGAGGCTGTGTGCTCTGGAACCTGATCACAAAGTCACCTTGGAACAGAAATTCTCCTCGACTCTCCCCAATCCGGTTTAATTCTCTGCAGAAACATAGACAGCTGCAGAGCTTCTTCATTGTTACCCTCGTTTACCTACGAGTGCGTGGCCTGAATTCACCAAGAGTACACTTCTGTCTCATTTTCACTGACTATAAAGTCTCCCAGTATCTAGGGCGTTTGGGGAGGTCTGTATTATTGGATTGTGGTGGAAAACGTTATTTAGACCCGTTTAGGTTAAAGGGACGTCATCAAGAGTCAAGGAAGAACAAAGAATAAAGCAAAACAATTGAGCTGCAGCTGTGCATCAGGAAAAGTGTGTAGAAAAGTGTTTACACATGTGAGCTTGCATTTTCTACGACAACTTTTTGGAGGTTTGACGTTTCATTCACTAGAACTCGGTCAGATTGGATCGATATGCATAGTGACTTATAAATCTTATTTTCTGGTCTGTGTTGAAAAGAAAATGTGCCCACAGCATGATGTTTCCACCATTATGTTTTTGAGAGGCAGAAATAGTTGAAAAGGTTTCATTGAATCTCTTGTTGCAGATCTTTGAACATGATTTTCTCCTCCAGAGATATTATGGCTCCCTGGGTTTCTTCCCTGATTAATGCTCTTTGCTTGCCAGGCTTGTCAGTTTAGTTCAGAACTAAGTAATGTTGACATCTACAGCCGCAACATGACCCATCAAAAACAGACAGCTTATTGAGTTCATAAATGCCTATTATGTTTTTTAATGATTCAATGAAAAAACAAATATATTTCCAATATTTTTTCGCCAGTGTTGTCAGTCTGCTGTGAAAAAATATAGAAAAACAAAGAAAAACTATTAACAGATTTGTTAGATAACATCTCTTTTTAGAAAGAGTGCAACAAGCAGTTTTATTTTGTCTTTCTCATTTTTTATATGTTAAAAACCACAACATGTGGCTCACATGCTGAGTGTTGGAGATCTCTGGTTTAGCTGGACTCCTTCCAGTTCCACAGTTTAGTTTCACTTCACAAATATGAACCTGTTCGTGTCGGTCTGTCACATAAAAATTCTTGGAGTTGTGTGGTTTTAACCTGAAGCTCAAGAGATATGAATAATTTTGCAAGGCAGGGCGTATGCAAACTTTAAGCCTGCAATCTGATAGAATGTGAAATATTAAATGCAGTGATGAAATCTGAGTCCGTGGTTCATGGTGCACTCCACGTTGCTTCATCTCTGTTAATCTTCCTTTCAGTGTTAGTCAAAAGAACTGATTTTGAGCGATTAAATTCCTGGCTGATCAGTGATAGTGGGCATTCATGCCAACATTGTAAAGCCATGACAGTGCACCACAGAGACCAAAAAATAAAAAATCCACTGTGTGTTGCTTCTCTTAAACAGGATCATTTACATTTGAGAATTGCCTGTTTACACAATCCTCCATGAATTCTTTTCCCAAAGACAAGTCTTGAATATGTGACGCCTTTCAAGAGCCAATTTGCAACATTCGGTAGATGAATACCAGGAGCCGACAGATAATGACAAAACAAAATGTGCTGCTGACTTCATACCCATAAAAACGCAGAAGAGGTGATGCAACTGGCTTCAACAACACACCAAATCCTCTTCTGCCTCATACCACGCAATACTCCCCCCCTTACCCATGCCTCACACGTCCTCCTCCTCTTTCCCTTTCCTCTTTCTTCCCCTCTGATTCCCTCCCTGCTTGCCTTCCAGACTGGCACTATGCTAATTAAAGTAGCTAGGAGTGTGAATTTGTGAGGAGAGTGGGATTAGCTTGATAAGTATCAGGAGTACAGAAGCACTGTACCAAAGTCATTTAAATTCTAATAAAAGGAAAGTGTTAGAACATTCACTCTGATGCATTGCAACAATTTCCTCCCGACAATCTACACAAATCCTATTTATTCCTTTATGAGAAGTAAACCCGCACTGGCGGGAATACAGTTGCCTGTTGGGTTTGGTTGCTACCACTCGGCGCTATTGGGATTTTTTTCCTTCACAGTGCTGAAACTTGACTGATAGCACAACTATGAGGAAATATAAACACGGAATACCTTACATTTCCACTAACCTGCTTAAAACCACCTGCATGAGGTTAAAATCAGCTTTAAATGTATTTTACACCCGGCTAAAGATGCTAGCACACAGCCACTTACAGGCCTTTTCTGTGCGCTCCCATTCACAGCAGCGCAAGCCACAGATAAAGAAAGAAACTTTTTACCAAATTGATTTGCATGCTTCATAAAAAGCAGTGCTTATGCCTTATTAGATTCCACTAACTATAATAGCTACACGGAGGATGTTTATTGGTAATGAAAGAGGACCTATGTGACAGATTTGGTAAAGCGAGCCGGCAGCGGCATGCTGAGATGATGAGCTCCGGTCGAGACGCAGGCGTCTGTCTCTTAAAAACTTCAGCCTAAATAGGAGGGAAATGCAATTTGCTTCATGTGTAAGAGCTGATTTACAGCAACCTGCTGTCCATTGCCTGCACATCTCTCCCCCTGCGCGATGCTTCCCCACCTGATCCACCACTCAGCAACGCTCTTGTGAAATGGCTCTGTTGCCTGCTCTTGTTAAAACTGAGGGGTTATCAGATGGAAAGTAGCAGAGCGCACTGCGGCGGATACAGAGAAGGTAGACTTGGCAGCGTCCCCTCCTACAGAGACAGCCTGGAACTAATTGCTGAGAGATATGGATCACATCCCACAATTTGTCAGCCGGGGTGATAAAACCATTGCACGGTTTGTGGTGGTAAAGGAGCACCGGGAAGTTGTCTGAAAGGGGGCAGCGGGGCTGATCAAGATAGATGCTGAGAGGGTCTTAAAATGGCAGACGAGGGCAGACGCCAGGCAGTTAGCTCTGTTTATGAGTTTACGTTGTGAGTCAGCGCTAAGCCAAACACTCATCACTCATATGATGATCCAGCCTTTAATTTTACAGCTCTGCTTTGACTGGCGGCCTTGTTTACAGAGGTGTTAGCCTCACAGTTTACCTCTGCACCCGACCCAAAAACTGCTTTCCACATTATCGCCATCTTAAAAGACAAACAGATAACAGCGAACCATGACAGCTCGCACAAATCCGAGGATAAAATATGAGCGTGTGGGACCCCGGCACGGACCCCGGCCCGTAATTTCTCTCTCAGCCTCAAACCGCAGCGAGTTTCTGGATGACATCTGGAAGATGCGTCATTGCAGCTGTGCTGGAGGAGCTTTGCACTCTGGCCAGAGGGTCTCGTCTCCTGGCCTTTGACAGGCCATTCGGGCACCAATGTAGCAGCCCAGCTGGTGGACATCTTCTCATGTACACTCACATTTCAGAAACAATCTTTCACACCATCAGCTGTCCAAAGCGGTAAAAGGAGATGAATATGCATGTCCGCAATTCAGAATCGGTTTTGTAAAAACGGTGATGCTTCTGGAGCAAAAGCTAGAAAAAACTATTAGGAATTTCACAAAGTGATTTGACAATGTGTTCTTTGAAGCATGCAGGCTGCGGCACCACTGTTGGCATTATTTATTTTGGCCATCAGTACCCTTTTCTCCATAACCTTCTCAGAAAATTAAGTTTGAGTTGACCTTTTGAGACTTTCAAAGCCTCGAAGAATTAGATTATGAGGAAAACAGCATTAACAAATTACAGCCGCGGCTCAAATTCCTCAGGTTTTCACATGACATCATTTAAGTCGATTATCCAAATGCAAAGAGACAGAAGTAACTCCAGTGGCATTCTTCTCCTGTACTTCTCACATTCTGCTCCATGATTATTTGCGGTTTCATAAACACTCAGGTGTCAATGGAAGAAAGAAATCTTTTAAATGACGTGTCACAGTCCTCAGTGATGACTGAAGAACAGAACCAGCCCGAGGATATAACCTTAGGCTCCTATATATGGTTCTAAATAAAATTAGATTTATGGACCTTACATCTACACTAATGGTATAAAAAGAAAAAAATAAAAAACAATAAAAAAAACACTAAATTTTTATGAACAACACTGTGTTTGCCAGAAAACAAGCATTGCACGCTCTAATCATACCTCCTCATAGTAAAACATGGTGTTGGCTGCATCATGTCATGGTGACAGACAGGCAGTTTTTACTGTACTTTACATTTTCATTAGTAAAAATGTTAAAACCACCCAAACAATGTTCTACTTTATGCTGTTTTGGGACCCTAAGCAGATTTTTGAGACCATCCATCCAACAACAAACCCTACAACTGATATTCCTGGTTGACCAAAGATTATTCATTATAAACATTTAATGTTACGGTTTTAACTAGAGGGAACGTTAGTCACACAATAGCTAGATGTGCGTTGCTTGACTCACATTCATTTCACATGATTTTCTTTGTTTCTTAGAAAATTTGACTTTTAGAAGATTGAATGATCCTGGATCTCCTTTAAAAACCTGAATCCAGATCAACCAAAATCAAAGCCAGTCATTTTTTCTGATGTTGGCCAAGTTTTATGCCATTTCTTCTTTACCTAGGAAGGTCTTTACATCCTGAATAAATTAAATCACATTTATTTTGAATCAATTGAGAAAACTTTTGTTTTCTCAATTGATTTGTCACTTGTACATATAATATTTACATTAAATTAGATAACTTGTCTTCTGACCGTCCAGAGCTTTTGCTTAGTTTCCATGTGCCGGCTATAAGAAACATATAAGAAACAAACTGATAAAGTCTGCTACTACTGCAGAAATATCATGAATGCTTTTTAAGGCAACGCAGGGTAATATTTACATTAAAATCTCAGCTGAAGCTCTTAGTTCTCCACCACTTGACATACTGCGCTCCTTCTCTCCTCAGACGTACTGGATACCCGGGCATGTTGGGGGGTTTTGAAGATGGACAGTGACATGTGTGGAATCAGTTACCAACTCTGCGTGTTTGTGGTGTGATGAACAGTTAGCATGCGGTGAGGAGTTTGGGCCGTTTCAGAGTGAGTGTGAACCGCTGGGGTAAGAGGAGAGGGGTGCCCCAGAGTTTTTTTTTTTTTTTTCCTCCAGCAGTTGATTGATTAATGTTGTTGTCGGGGCATGGGGTCCCCAGAGAGGATGAAGAACTCTGTGTGATATGTGGAGGATTTTACAAGCAGCGGCGAGCTTGAAAGTGGTGGGATGAGATCCTGGCCAAAGGCCGAAATGAGAAATCCATCAGGAATGCATTCCCTTTCGCTCCTCTCCTAGTTTCTGCTCCCTTCCCATCTTTAGAACAACAGCTGTTGCTGTAACTCTACTGTACACGTCTTCCTTCAATCTTGCACTAAATTGTGGGGAGTTCAGGCTGTCAGAGTGGCCTCCCTAGTCTAGGGTGTGAAATAAGGAAGCGTTTCTGTCAAACTGCTTCAACATTAAACATTGTAGCATGATAAGAAGGAAAACGTGCTCATGATGGATGAATGTATTGCACTGTAGAAATATTCATACCCCTTAAGATTTTTTCACGTTCTGTCAGGTTAGAATCACAAATTTTGATGCATTTTATTTAGATTTTATGTGATAGACTGATACAAAGTAGAGTATATTTGTAAACTGGAAGGAGGGTAATGTCTGAAACATTTGGGAAGCATTTGTGTTCAGCCTCTCTTACTTTGACACCCATAAGTAAAATCCAGAGTAGCAAATTACCAGAAGAATCAGTGTGTCTTTTAAACCCAATATGAGTACAGCTGTACTATAAAAGCCTCAGAGATTTTTTAGAGAACATTAATGAATAAAAATAATCATAAGACTGAGGAACACAGTAGAAAGGCCAGGGATAAATATGAGAAAGATTTAATGTAAGGTTAGGTTGTAAGTCCCAAGCTTTGAACATCTTATAGAGCACTGTGCAATCCATGATATTAAAATGGAAAGAGGACATCTCCAAGTGTCCAAAAGCTGACAGGCCAGGCATGGAGAGCAAAATCTGCAAGAAGTCCCAAATGCAGTTTGCCGAAAGCAATGCAGGAGACAGTGTTCATTTAAAATGCTGTAACACCACACCAGCTTACTGAGCAATGGCGAAACACGGTGGTGGCAGCATCATGCTGAGGGATTTGTTTCCCCTGCAGAAGGAGCAGCTGGTCACAACCTAAATATCAGAACTTTGTTTGTAAAAAAAAAAACTGAATCCATTCCACCTCACAATGTGCTACTTTGTTGGTTGCCAACATTAAATCCCAATTAATTATGCTGAAGTTTGTGGCTGTAATTTGAACTAAATGCGTAAAAGTTTAAGGGGTAAGAACACTATGTTAAAGCAATGTGCAGACTCAAATTATAGAGAAAGGCAAGGCTTTTTCCTTGGTGACATTCCGTGTTTCTGCAGCATGTAGTTAATTCACCCTACTCACAAAGACATAGTCCCTGTAAAAATGAAAGAATGGCTATTCTTTGCTTCATCTGGGCTTCAGCTAAGGTTAAGTTGCGTACAGCTCCATTGGACCTACCTGTACTCTGGCTTCTGTGAGTTTTGTCCTCTGAGCCAGCTCCTCTCGGGTGTAGATGTCGGGGTAATGCGTTCTCTCAAAAGCCTTCTCCAGCTCCTCCAGCTGCTCCGCTGTGAAGGTGGTGCGGCTGCGCCTCTGCTTCCTCTTCAGGGGCAAATCTGGCTCCGAATCAACATCCGATCCGTCGTCTGTGCGGTTACCTGAGGTGAAGAGAAACCTAATGAGAGCCTAGTCGAGAGGCCTTTGGGAGAATTAGCTGTTTGTGGAAAAATAACGGCGTTATCTGCATTCTAAAAGGGCCTCCTTTGTCGTTCGTGATGCAGAGTTTGCATCGGAGAGGATTCAAATGACAGCTACTTTTCTCTCCGTACACAACTGGGAGAATATTATCTTAATCTGTGGATATTTATTTAATATAGAAGAGGCCCTGATATGCAATCCTGCCTGTGAGAGGGGCCCCAGAGGCTGTGGAGGCAGGGAGCTGAGGGGGAGTGGGCTGCCAGTGGGTAGAGGGGTTAATCTGCAGAGGCCACCTTGCTGCTCCTCACCCTGTTTTTCTCTGTCATTGGCCCAGGGCATACTGCTCATACACAGCTCAGCCAAAGTGCATAAAATAGAGCACAATATCGCACCAAAACCATTCAGTCCCATGTGTTTCCACCTGCTGTCACAGAATGAATTAAAGCATATTTTACATTACTTTTTCGGCATTCAACTAAGCTGAATTTTTGCTCGAGGAACACAGATACAGCACAAAGCTGTACAATCCGGGCCGACAGGGAAATTTTTGACAGTAAATACGCATTACCATTATAACTGAATTTAGAAAATTGCATCATTTTCACCTCCTCTGCATGTCTATTCAAACTACATGGCCCTTTTCATTTCATGTCATAAAATTCTTATTTTCATAATTTCCTCATTGAGACATTGACAAGGCAGAGTGATGTGCCAGTGTTGCTCCAGGCCTAGTTGGATTGCATCATGCTCAGTCCAGAAAGTGTGGGAGAAGGGAAAATAAAGGGAGATGCTGAAGAAAAAGGGCGCGTGAAGAGATTTCGGGTTCTGACAGGGGCCCTTTGCCATCCGACTCCGGTGGAAATGCGCACCTGACTCTGGCTCTTTGTTCCAGCTCACTCCAGTCACATCTTTCAGTGGACAAAAGAGCACTCAGACCTTGCCTCCAAATAACAACTGTGAGAACAAAAGAGCAACAGAGCTGGCGGAGTCTCAAGGCCAGCTCCAGAGTTTAATTAAACAAGGAATTATGGGATTATATGGAGACTATCATTACAGGCCACTCCACCAGTCTTCTGCGAACATTTTTTGTCCCCCTGAGCTCGTGCTCGACGATTCCGTGCGGATTACATGTGGCCGCAGGACATGAGGCCGCATTCATTAAATCAATTCTTCAGTCTTATCCTTTTTAATAAAGATTGATTCTTGAAGCACAAGCTCACTCGGGCTGCAGAACACCCTTGAACATACAAAGTTGAATATGTACATACAGCACATATCCCTTTGTTGGTTTTCATGAGGATGCGGGTATCCATTTGCTCTGTAACTCGCCATGACGACACTTGAGAGCAGCGCAGCGGTCTGCGGATCACTTTGCAAAGTCACCTCCACGTCCCCGCGGGGGAGACGCCGGGGTCAGAGTCGACACATGCTCAGTGGGGTTCTGAGCAAGACACCACCGTCCTCTCCTCCTCAAATTATCACTTTTCCTTTGTTGGAGATGTTCTCACAAACTTTAGCTAGCTAGCTAGCAAACCGACCTCGCAGTTTATCACTGTACTGTCGGAAACACGTGTTACATTTGACAATTAGGTTCAATATTTTTTTCTAACAATGTGACATTGATTCAGATTAAATATTTTGTGTTTTTAGTCAGATTTCTATTTGCTAAATGCAAAAAAAAAAGAGAGAAAACTTTATTCAGAGATTTTTTTGTTATTAGTCAGAGTACTGTGCCTTTAAACATTTTTGCAAAGTCCAACTAATGGTGATATCAAAGGTTTGTAAGTCGTTCCCACTGAAACCACTCCCACCATTATTGAGACTCAGATAAAAGCAGCCATTACTCCAAAAGGAAGATTACAATTTAGACAACTACCTTAATTTTGAAGACATATTCTTCATTCTCATGTAACTTAAAGTGTTTATCCATAATTACCGTTGCCTCATTTAGAGGAAAATGGGAAAGCTTGCAAGCCTGAGAACACAATCCCAGCTGCTCAGCACAGGAATGGCAGCATTATGCTGTGTGGGATTGTGTGGTGCACTTCACTAAACAGATCCTGAGAAAAGAAAATTATGTGGAAAATATTGACATCACATGTGGAAAAAAGCAAGGAAGTTAAAACTGGAGCGCCATTGAGTCCAACAAATTGGACAATGAGTCTAAAAACACAACCAGATTAGCTACAAGGTGGATTAAGGACAAGAAAGTCAATGTCTGAGAGTGGCCATCATAAAGCCTTGATGTTAGTAAATTTGTAGTTATAGTTGAAAAGGGGTTTGCGAATGAGGCAGCCTAGAAACCTGGTTCAGTTACACTAGTACTACCAGGAGGAATGTTCCACATATTGTGAGAACCCACAAAATGTCTTTCCAAAGTCATACAGAGACAGTTCCACTAAATACTGCAGTCATTCCTGCAAACTTCTAAAACAGTAAAAAAGTAAAGAAAAAATATTTTCCAAATAAATTCTGTTATTATTCTGTCATTTCTCAAATAGAAATAATTTTTCCAACCCCACCTGATCTAAAAAACATACGCCTTATCTGTCTTTTTAATACAGTGTATGTAAATATGTGGTTTCAACAGTGTTCTGACTGATAGACCTCAGCAGTGTTTGGCTTGTACTGCTGTTCGTCATTAAGCCCGCAGAGCCAACACATCTGCTGTTGTACATGAACCAGAGGCACAAGGTCACCAGTGCTGCCTGTAATGAGTGAAGGAAAATGGAACACGGCACATGTTGTTGGAGGCCAAATGGGACCTGGACACGATGTAAAACTCATCTGTATGCCGACTAAATTTAGTGAGCCGAGGACAGAAAATATCCCGAAACACATGGCTGCTCTCTCCGCCGATCTAAGAAACGACCAGAGACACACGGAGCGGCAAGACAAGAGAGAGGAAATCTGTGCCTTTCAGGCTGCTTTATGCAAAATAAGAGCTAAATAAATAGGCAAAATGGGGCCCTGCAGGACTGAGCAGGTCAATTCTTTAACAGTGCAGAAAGGTAAACTCTGATTAGACCTTTGCATAATACAACCGCTGTAATTTCCATGCAAAGGTTCATGAGATATTGGTAAACCACTCAGGCCTTGTCTCATTACTTATTGTCCAATTAGAATCTCATTATGCTGCATCCAGTGGGCACGATTAGTGCCGTGTACTCTGCTCCAGGGGCCCTCCAAGGTTTTACCTCAATATTGATTTAAAATTGTGGCCATCATGAATAGGAATTAATCAGGTTTACACTCTGCTTTGTCAAGGTAAAAGCCTGATTAGGCTGCAGGAAGAACTCCGGGGGCAGTGAAAGCTCCAAGCCCACATTCCCACATTACAATGCATTTCATGGATTTTCCAAAAAACATGATTGTAACACTGAAGTTTGAACTGACCATATATATGTGTAAATATATACATATCCTCTTCCAAGCTTCACTGGGAATCTTCACAAGTTTTTTTCTGTTGTTTTGGGGTTATTATACATGTTTTGCACCAATAAACATTAATCTCTGGAAAACAACAACGATGGTAGAACCTTCAGGCATTCCCAGTAAATTGTAGCTGGGAATAAACTGGTGTGTGAATCAGTCCAAAATTGCATAATTACCAGCATGACTAGATCGATACTTGAGTTTCAGATTTCATCTTGAAATTTTATTTTGTATTTTAGTATTATAGTTTCTCAATTCTACCCTTAAAAACATTATGCTTTGATTTTAATCATTTCTTCCACTTTGTTTCTTTAAAAAAACAACATACACATAGATGTCCTCATATTATATAAATGTGTTATTAAAATATTTGTAGACACCCATAAAACTTGATTTTGACAAAATAATTCAAAGGAAAAACCACAAAAGTGCCTAAAGGTCAAAGGTTCAATGCTATATCCAACTTAAAGTTTGATATAATACTGGTATTAGTACCGGTGATGTTTTACTTAGTATCAAACTGATAACAAAATATGCAGTATTGCACACCTCTACAAACCATAAACTAGACTTAAGTTACATGACTCAAGCTTTTTCTGTTTCTTTTATCTCTTCTTTTGATTGTGAGTCTTAAGAATTCAAGAAAAGAAAGAGAATGTTTCTCTTGTAATTATTATAAACGTTGCTTACATTCAATGGACAGGCAAAGACGTAATAATGCGATTGTTTGACTGACAGGTAGTTTCTTTTTTGCAACCTGCAGCAGACGGCAGGGTGACACAATGACCACAGCAAAACGTAGCACATGTAACAATCACTGATCTATGCAAGATGCTCGGCATAAACGTACAAATCCACGTTTGACAAACGTTGCATCGCGCAAAATCGTCATGAAAAATGTTTCATGCTAAAAAAAACAGCAATAACAACAGCAACAAAGAAAGCCGAAAAGAACAGAAAACACCTTGTTTAGCTTCTGGAGATGTTTCACAGCCTTTTACAGTTGGTTTGAAATATCTTCCAGATGATATAAGCTTTTCTTTCTCTCCTTCATTTCCTTTGTGCATTAAAATTTAGGAAAACTACTCGCCTGGTCAGAGTCACAACGCAGCAAACACACTAGGCACAGATCATTCTGTTAGGTGTTTTATAACAGCATTGCAATATTGGTAAAAATCAGCTAGAATAAAGGTATTTTAAGCTGCTTGAATACAAGGAGAAAAAAATCTAAATTTTCATGTACCAGCAGGAATATGTAGTGAACCGTGTTTAATTAGTGTGAACGTACCGAGTACTCCAAATGAACTCTGTCGACGTGAGGAAGCACATTAGATCGCTTCGCCCTGCTGTGGCTGTGCTTTAATGATGCTTTAATTCTGAACAGACCTTTCAGATAAAACACAGCTCGTCCTCTTGAAAGACTTGAACTGCTAGTTAATAGTTTGAAGGTTGCTGCGAGGTTTAAAAGCTTTTCCTGCCCCTCGTGCTCCTCTCCTGACCTTTCAGACAGACCCCAGACAGATGGGATCCTCATCACACTTTCTTCTTCAAAACCAGCCACCGTGTGCATCATCTGAAGCCCCTTCCTCCGCCACCACCTCCCTCCAAACCCTCAGACTCCTCCAGGTTTGTGAACTAATGCTAATTAGCTCACACTTAGCTAATTAGCTAAATAGACAGCTGTCTATTTAACGTGGCAATTAAGCAAGCGATCTGTTAAGTTACAAGTTTACGATGGGTAACAACAGCAATACACATAATGTTACCCCAGGCTGGTGAGAGGCAGACAAATGTGCTAGCACCTGGTTTGGAAATGGCCTAAAAATATATTAACCTTTCACAGCAAGCGTATCATTTTATACGGAAATAATTGGAAAAATCCATAATTTAATTTTATGTATATATATATATATATATTTTTTTTTTTTTTTTTTTTTTTTTCACAAAATCACATACGGCCCAGAAATGCCTTGACTGAAGCAATTTTCTTAATTTATATTCTCAACTCGCCGCTTAATTGAAGCTTTGACAACTCAAAGTTTCATTTCTGAGTTATCTTGATAAAATTCACAATGCAGAGGATGATATACATGTCAAGATGTACAGCTAAGAGTACCGTCTTCCTGTCACCACAACAACTGTGAGAGCAGCCAGCAGCACAAGATGAATATGTGGAAAAGTACCTCATGCCACCTGCTAAATATGGTGGAGGACCTGTGATGCTGTGGGATGGTTTGAATCTTATTAGAGCATATGACAACTTTAAACTTTCTCCTAAACAGAGATCTGTTGTAAAACTTTGGCTCATTAAGCAGTATATTGATCAAAAAAGTCAGATACATAGAAATGATTCACCTGACACAAAATGGAGACTGTGTTAAATGAAACAACTGAGCGATCTTCTTTCGGAAAAGGGTTGTTATACAAGGCATTGATGGGAGAGAAACAACAATCTGCGATCTCATGGAAAACAATTATTTATTAGCTTCGCATGAATAAATGTGCTAAAAATTAAAGGTCAATTTTTCAGTGAGAGATTGTGCTACTGCAATAAAATATGCATTTATGTTATGGCTTTTTACATATCCTTGTCAGGGGCATGTGGGAGATGACTAATGAGTGCATAACCAGTTAAGGCATTACTTCTTTTTATTTTAAAGTTGTTGTTTTTTTTCCAAAAAGCATTAATGGAAAGATAAAAAAAAATAAAATAAATAAATCTTTAAATGTCTGTTGTAAACATTGCCATTAAAAACACCATAAATTATTAAGCTCTTAAATATTGAAAAAATAAGAACAGGAAAAACAATCTTTGCACAAAAACACTCTAAAAGTGACAAAGGGAAGCTCTCGTTTTAGCAGCGAAGGTTCTCCAAATCCCTCGTCTCAGCCTCACCTGTGCAGCCAAACCCTAAAGTAAATCGGCGCCACCCCCCCAACTCCCATAGTCTCTCTCTGATATCACAACGCATGGCCTCAATATCAGCCATACCTTTGCAAACTCTCCAAGACAGAGGGACAAAAACAGACAGGGCTTTGGCAGTGCAGCATTAGCTCATAATGGCTCATTTTGAAAAGCATATTAGTTCCAGCATAATTACAATCAGGCCTCACGCTCTGTGTTTTGCAGGCATTCACAGGACAGGCTGCTGAGCACCGAGTCACACCAGTTGACTGTGACTGACAGCAGATTTGGTTAAAAATGCTGTTTTTTCCTCCCTCTTTTTTTCCCACAGGACAAAAATAACACCACGTCTTTTCTCCCTGTTTGTGTTGACTTGTTTATTTTGTGCCCACCTTTTGTCGTACTTGATGCCTCCAATTATACTTTTTGTCAGTCAGAGGGGGTGAATATCAAAAGGCCTAATTATGCAAACAGGCCCGCGATAAGAGGCATCTGCCTCAGATGGGATCTGCTATCTCTGACATGCATCTGTCTCTGCGCTGTCTTCTCTGCTCCAGGCCTGCATATAAACAGGCCTGCCTGTCCCCAGGACTGCATGCGATTCAACCACCAACACTGGAGTCGGAGGGATGCATCGGAGGCGGGAGGAGGGGTGGGAGGGGATGGAGGTTCGCACAGCAACATCAAATAACTAACAACTTCTCAATTTGCATTTTTCTGAGAATGGCGCGGCATCTCTCTTTAATGCACTTGCCTGTTCATCCTGAAGGGGTTGCCAAGTTAAAGAAGCCATGCGATTCAAGGCATTCACCGAGGGATGTATGAGATAGGACCCTTGTGTGAAAACAAGATAGACGCCAGCGATAAGTAGAATGGTTTAAGGACAGATTGTTTTTGGAATAATCTTTTCCTGTGGATATCTCCACACAAGAGGAAGAAAGAAAGAAAAAAGAATCATGAAAACTCTAAAAGTAATCATAGTGTCAGCTCCGTTTGAGCTTATTTAGAAATATTAGATTAAAATGTTCAAATGGTTATAAATCAAGTTAGGTGTTTACCCGGTCTGGCTACAAGCTTGATATCTTTGACCTTCTCTCGCTCATAATTTGACATTTAGCCGAAATTGAATTTGGGCGAGATGTGTGTCCATACGTTAAAACTCCGCCGTCTATCTATCTAAAATAAAATAAAATCAATCTCTGCTCACCTTTATGGACAGATGTCAGTGGTTTCAGTTTTTTCTCCTGCTTATCATGTCAATTACTGGTTTATAGCAGGTGGCAGACGGCCAAGGACGCTCCTGCCAGAACGCACTTCATGTGAATGCCTGAATGCATTCAACTTTACACTCTTTTTCTTCATGCAAGCTTCGTCCATCTGAGAAAATCGTAAAACATTGTTCTGTTTTTAAAGCAAATGTGCAACGTCTGACAGCCAAAGTGGGAATCTAGCTTCCACATTCCTCAGGAAAATTCCAGCACTTTTCTTCCCCTTGTCTCTCTGACAGAATCACAGAAAAAAGTAGCGGGCTTGGAAAAAAAAAAAATGGAGGAAAAGGCAAGGGAGGAAGAAAGATGGGAGGCTCTATAATCTTTGGCTCTCACAACAAACAATTAGGCCCCTTCTCACTGTTTGAGGTGGAGAGTGGGGGGCAGTGGGAGGGCTCGAAAGAAAGCAGAGGAGACAGAGGAGAGGGAGAGCGATGCTCTTTTATTGCTCTTGTCATATGGATGAAGGCGCAGCGCGTCCATGAGAGCGCACGCTCACCTTCAACAACAGGGCGTCCACTGGGCCTCCCGGCCCCTTTCAGCCCCTAGAGACGAGCACCTCAGGGGGCCATTAGAGCATGAATGGGGGACTGACAGCCCTGTGCAGCTCTGCAGGGCATCCATAAACGCTGACATATTGACTCCCCATGCCTCTGTGCTGCCTGAGTTTTGAAAGCGTGAAGGGCTTGAAGGGTGGGATTCTTTTTCTTTAATGCACTACTGGCTAAAAGTGGGATATTAGCGACAATATAAATGTTTGCTTTTGACTCTAAGTCATGCTTTGTTTCTGCACGGCTGTCTTTACAGCACTGTCAGCAATGAAAATATAAACTCCTATTTTGGTGGCGGTATTTCTTGCTTCAAACGATGGATGTCACTTTTCTTCCTTTACATGATGCAACGTGGGGAAGTTATTTAGAAATGACATGTTTCTTTCTTTTAATTGTGAAGAACAAAGCTCGATTAGAGAGGATCTGAAAGAACGCGGTTGGTTTCAGACTTCACAAGATGCAGACCTGTATTAGCTGCTGCTGCCACCACCGTTTAACTTCTTCACCAAGTCTGAGGTTTTAAAGCAGAATGTCACTGCCTGAGCTCAACTCTTTGCTAATTGAGGTCACAACGAATGTAATGAAATTAAGAGAATGCAAGAAAGATAAAGAAGAGCCCATGGGGGTCTCTCCTCCAAATGGAAACACAGCCAAAGTCCCGGTCCCCCAACAAAAAAAAAAAAAAAAGGCTCCCAAAAAAAAAAAAACCCTATGAAGAAAAGAAAATCAAACAGCTACGTCTCAGGGCTGTGAGCCGAGGTCTCCTGGAGGAACAAATCTTTTTTTCCCCCCCAACAAAGCCAAAGAGAGATTACTGGGCAGCGTACAGGAATGCACAGCGGACATTTTTTTTTGTGCCCAAGGGAAGTTTTCTAATTTTCTGGACAAGGACGGCCGGCAAATAATTTTGAAAAGTTGGGGATATTGAGGACACTAGCAGGGGAAAATGAGTTAAACTTCAACTAAATGAAAAAAATGGCAATAAAAGTAAAAAAAAGCTCAAAGTATAAAATGAGCAAACAAGAAGCCCACATTTTAACTTTAACAGTTCACTTTACTTCCAGTTGCTCCCGTAAATCCAAATAATGGAAAAAAAGAAATAGCACTAAGGTTCAAGTAATGTGTGAAATCTTGCAGTATTTCCTAAATAAAACTTCCCTTAATATTCCCATAAAAGAGCAAAACTGTAAAAAAAAACTCCTCCACATACAACAGTCTAATAAGAGCTTTTATTTGGCACAGTCAAGCATTAATTTGTGAGAGCTCTCCATATTGAGAGGTCGTAATGTGCACAGCAGAAAAGCTTTTTATACTGCGACTACATATTCCCCAAGGAGAGAATGACTGACGATGCAGAAATAAGCCCATTAGTTGAAAAGAGGGGACAACATTTGAAGTTGTTATTTTGTCGGCGAGGACAGGAGCTCCACCCCACTGTTTGGACAAGCGCTTTTCACATTTTAACTCGGTAGAAGAAAAACACATTTCTGATTTGCAACACTCAGGGAACATGTTTATTGTCTTTGTGGCTGTGGAAAAACACGCACAATTAAAAAACAAATGAATATTTCAGTGGTGCGGCCCCATCAAGACCATAAAATGTGAAATGTTCTGGCCCTAAGTAGCATAGACTAATGGCGATTTTTTAAACCAGCAGACCATGGTCAATGTTCCTCATTCATCACTGAGGGAGCACTGTGCTAAACATAATTACTGTTGCACATTATGTGGCCTATTCCTGTATTGTAATAAAATTAGCCAGAAATGTTTTTTTTTTTGTCTTTCCTAATGCAGCTCCACGGTAACCAGCGGATGGTTGTAATGCAGCACACTGTCCCGATCTGTGCCAGCTGTCAGAGTTTGACAACCTTAGCTGGCAAGGCAAATTGGAGGAAACTACATTTCTTTCAGCAAATGATGCGGCTCTGACCTGCTCATCTGTCACACAATTTCACACGGACATAATAATGATAATAAAACCTAAGATGTCCTGATGTACCCCGCTCTCTATTTTGGCACGCTTTATTATTTTACATCATAACAATGGCTCATTTATCAAGATAAATATTTTTTTTTCCCCCCTGAATATTCAGTATTGTGATGAACTGTTCACTTCAGTTTTAGTTGTTTTTTTTTTTTAATCTCAGGAAAGAACAAACTGAAACCGGACTAAGAGTTTCTTTAAATACATACAATTTTTAAAGCCCACTCAACATTATGATTGCAATCTGGCTTCCAAATGTTGAGTTACTCCTAATCTATTAAGCCAATAAATACAAGATGAGGAATTTTATTTGCCCTTTTATCAGAATTGACATCAAATCAACGATCTACAATTATAAAAATGTCACTGATTCGGAAAGTTTATACATGTGGTTACATGCTTTTATTTTGTTTGGTAGATAACTTAGAAGACTGCAAAATGACGGTGAATATGACATTAAAATAACAAACTTATAAAATAACAATATATAGTCACAATTAGGGTTATCTATAATATTTGATTGTCTCGTTGACTTTCAGTCATATATTTATGGAGAACGACAGTAAAAAGTTCTACCGAATTTTGTTGCAATTTTAAGTACCTATTGCGCAAAATAAAACACATTTATCTTGTTTTCTGTTTATAGAGGAACAGCTGTAACAAGCTCATATGAGCTGTTTTTTTAGTCAGGCTACCTGTTCCATTTGGCTGCCAAACAGACATAAATTGCAGGCAGTAATTTTTATAGCAGTCAGATTGAATAGTGGTAGCTTGTTATCTTCCAAACCCTGACTTTCTGTTTGCATTTTTTTATTTTATTGAAAGCATTATTTCAGCCTGTTAATCAGCAATGCAAAGCAACAACTGATGGAAGAGGGTGTTATTTTTTGTTTCAGCTCTTGCGCTGCATTCTTATTAAAAATGACTAAATTTTTTGAATAACTTGTTCTCAATCCTTCGTATACCTTATTACTGGTAACCAGGCCATATTAATATGCTTTAAATACAGATGCCTTATGTTTTTTTTTCTTTGGTTCAAGTCATCCTTTCGGATTCTAAAACCAACAGGAAGTCCTCACCGCAAACAAAACTAATGCGTAACAGACAGAAAACAGAACACAAAGCCACATAAAACAGTCTTCCTATCTGCAGCAGCTAGCAGGGAGCACAGCTCCCCATTGATTGCACTTGCATAAAAGCAACAGAAAACTTGTTAATGGGGTAAATGACAGAGGAGTTACACTCGTTATCTGGTGCTTCTGCATGCCTCTTTTCTAACAACGCCACGGGCGACTGCCCATTTGGCCCATATCAAACACGGTCACTGATGGAGACCTGCCTTTAATGAAGCCGACTCAAACCTTCCATATTATATTCTTAACGCTCCCATATTTGCTTTGCAAGCCTTTGTCATTATGTAAGATTATCTGTGAGCTGGCAACAACTTTTATTTTGTCTTGTAGATAACTTAGGAGGCAAACGACTTCAATTTATGAAATTACATGCCTAATTTCATACTACTTAGAGCCAGAATTAATATAAACTGTCTATAAACAGTCTTGTATGTGCTGTAATGGCTACACACAAATTAATTTAATGATATTTTACCAGCTGTCTATGTTATGGGAGGTTTTTGTGTTTGCTATGTCATGTTTTGATGGTTGAATTTCCGTATTCAGACAATGTTACAAGACGAGTAGATGCCAGTTTGTCACAATGCAATAAATTCACAGTGACTTGAAGAGCTGCAAGAGAAAGTTTCTTTTTTGCCAGTTTTTCTTCAGTATGAGGAATAAATGCAGCAAAGCACCATCTCAAAGCAATTAAACGACAACAAATGCCTCGCGTTTTCCCATTAAAAACGTTTGAGACTAATCTCCCCTGCTGGGAACACTTGTCTCTCCTTGTGGCATGGCTCTGAATCAACACTGAGAGATAAATAAATAGCCTTTAAAGAAAACACAAACATTGTCCCTCTTGTCAAGGCACATACCCTCTCGAGAGCAGCTCCTGTCCACTCATGTCAACTCACTCTCTCCCTGTTTCCTCAGCTCTCTGCGCTCAGACACTTCTGTCTAATGAATTAGAAGGATTGCCGTCCCACAGGGCCGAGTGGAGCTCTGTCATCCCTGAGTGTTGTTTTCCCCTCTTGTTCATTGTCCGCCGTCGAAAGGCAATAGTCGCCAATCAGGATTCATTACAGCGGCGAATCTGTGAGTGAACTGCCGACTGCAAGCGCAAAACACACAACTGTCCGGGAGAAGAGATGGGCCTCCGCTGGACCCCCTGAAACTTAATTGGATTGCCAATACGGCCCACAGACGTCTGAGGAGCCGAGACAAACAATGGAGCAGAAAATAAATACTCCAAAGGCGCAATGATGAGTCCACTTGGTGAACCAAAACAATATTGATCTCCTTCTTCTCTTTTTGTTTGTTTAGAAAAGCCTCATCCAGGCTAATAGCTGTCTGAGAATGTAATCTCTCCCTTGTCCACTCCCCTTCCTCCCCCCCTTCCATATTATCTATTATGCGGCTCCTTTTAGCGAGTCTCGAATAGTTTAGGTTCAGTTTCGCACCGGGGTACGAGGCATGGGGCTGGGGACCAATTGTTTGCTAATGTTGACACCTGCCAGAGCAGGCTTGGCCCTATTTGGGGCCCACTAAAGCTGTAAACTGGATGCTCCCCTCCTCCTCCACTCTTTAGCGAGATTAAGTGTGGGTTTCTGGGGGTCACAAATCACTGGACTCCCTCTGATGTTGTGAGGCACAGAGCCAGAGACTAAGAGGCCTAAGAAAAAAAAAGAGGAAAGCTGGAGAGGGAGGGACAGCGGAGGGAAGAGGGATAAAGAGTGACAGTCTATTGTTTCCTGAAAAGGAGAGGAATAATGTATCTTCTTGAGTGCACATAGTGTCCCATTCAGAAAAAAAGAAAATAAAAGAATGAAAAACATCAGCGGTGGGTGTGCTTCACAGATTTCTGGGCCTCGGAAAATGATCAGATATTTGTTTAAAACTTAACATTGACAATGTATTCTTGCTTGGTCAAATAAAAATGAATACTTAGCAAAAAAAAAAAAAAAAAAAACTTTTTTTTTAATGTCGCCGTGCAAATATTTGTTTTTCTGATATGATTGTGTTCTTGATTGGCACACATTTACATTTTCTGTAAACACATGTTCATAAAAACACAGAAACCCAAGTGTCCATAGCAGACAATGCCAAGCTCCTCCTCCCCTTTTCTTTCTGCAGATGTACATTAATGCACAAAAAGGAGAGGCAGAGATCTGAGCAGCAGCAGCAGAAGAAGAGCCCTGTCTCCCCTCTTTAAAACTGCTGCTGTCCAGCCTGATCGTGTCAGTTTGAAGGCCCCTATTCAGGAGTATTCAAGCATCTGCCTTTGAGGCACAATAGCAGCTAGTTTATAAACTGTCTGCCCAGGCACCCAAAGGCTTTAGTTCTTATTGTTTTCTCCCCCCTTAATAAACTTTTTGGAGGAGTTCATCAACTTGCCTGAATAGCCGATGAAGCAAGTCTCAAGACAGAAAATAACAGAGGGGTCCTTTCTCCTCCCCTCTTCTTTTTCTCTTCCTTTTCTAGTGGCTGTTTGTCTAACAATAGTGAGAGCAGGCTGTCAGACATCACAGGGCCTTTTTGTAGCAACACAAAAAAAGCGCTCGAAAAAGGAAAGAAAACCTCTCAAAATGCTGCTGTATTTGCAGATTTCCTCAGATCTAAAGGACGTTCGAGCTGCAAAATATGTTTGGAAAATTGCAAAAATAAAAATGAATAAAAACTCAACTTAGTTATTACGATTTTTGAGTTAAAAGCTTGTGTTAATTGAATTTAAAACATGTATTATTTTTTTTTATTTGGTATCTAGGAATTTACTGATAGCCAGACTCCTGCTAAGACAGGCAGCACTGAAATGATGGGATGCAATGAAATGTAATTTTGGATGTAAGCCATTAATCCACTGTTATACCTTTAAACTCTGTCACAAAAAAAAAAAAGAGCCAAACTTAAAAGTCTCTAATAGATGTCTAGTGTAATTAATTTCATACCTAATTAAAACAAGGCCACAGTCCGTGCATGCTCACTTGTTTAGCCCGCTGGATGGTCATAATTGAAGTAGTAGCGGAAAAAAGGAGGGCTGCTTAGAAATAAAAGCCCACAGCAGTCCAATTCAACAACACTGTCATCCAACCACGCTGATCCCCCCCCAAACCTGCGCCCTCCTCCACCATCTGACCCAAAAAAAGGGCGTTATTGGCTGCCCCGGACTAACCACCTACTGTTTCCCACAGATGCACTGGGTGCGTTTTAACACCCTAATTAGATGTGACAAGTTCAACGAGCCGGTTTCAGAGGAGGAAAAGCTGGTCAGGTTATGATTTCCGAGTCAGACTCACAGGGGGAATCTCTGGACAGCTGATTCCTGTCAGCCTCATTCATCTTCTTCCAGCCAATTAAACATTAATGCTAACAAAGCGATGGCAGTTTGAGGGTGTGGGGGGCATGAAAAGGACCCAAGTGGAAATGTAAATGACTGGTAGGGAAAATACTAACAACAACAACGGCAAAAAATATAATAATGCCGTTTTAGAAATCAAACTACAATACTAGGAATTTGTTACATTTGTTAAAATAAAATGAGATATAAAAAACAATAAATCTACATTTCTGCTAATAAAATTTCTATGCTCCCCATAAATGATAATTTTTTTTATTACTTATTTTATTTTATTTTTTATAATAACGTAATAAAAATATAAAATCTATCAATTTAACTACAGCAGGTTGCCTTTAATTGTAACCTGTTTACACAAATTTGAAATGTACAGCATCTGACTAGAGGAAGTAGGACAAAAGCGAGAGAGAAATCAAACTCCAGCATGAATATGGAAACAGATAAAAAAAAATAAAAAATAGAGATTTTTTTCCTCTATTACTTTTGGTCCTGCAGCCCTGCGGCCTGAGCGCAGCCCCATAGTGAAAATTGGCGGAATAAAACACAGACAGAAATGAGAGCCGCATTGAAGCACCCTACTGTTGTGACAGGATACCTGGAGGGCAGCGCTTCCTCTTTAATTTGTCTCGTATGGTTTGAGACCCCCAACCAGTCATTCAATCCTCAGAGCCTCCGTAAGCCTACCGAATTTAATTCTCGATGGTGAAATTATATGCTATAATTAAATATCACATCATTTGAAATAAGATGGGGAAAAATGTTCAGTGCATGGAGGCATCTTATCGACTTCCTCGTTGTTATCACATTAAAAGTAACAACATCTAAAAATGGGTCTGTCTGCATTTGTGTGTGGGAGAAATTGCCGGCTAAACAAAGGAGGCACCTATGGGCTTACAGCTTATATTCTGATATTTTTGAGCAAGAAACGTTAACCTTGAAATGGTGCTATCTGTGCCTAACAATGTGCGATCATAACCCCATAAATGAGGGGAGAAATTGAATCCTTTTAAGTTATTAAGCAGGAAAGGATTATAAACTCGTCTTTATAAATGAGCTAGAAATCCCCATGTCTTTCTCTGTACACTTTTAAATTTCCCACAAGAAGCAGGAGAGGAGAGATTGCCCCTTTTCAAGAGCCCCCCACAAGAGATGGAAAAACCATTTTTGTGCCCAGATAGGAAGTCGTCCCACATGGTAAGCGCAACTTTAATTAATAGACAGCCTTGAGAGGTATCACTGTCAGCCTGGATAATGGTGACAGAGCTAGTGTTTGTGCTTCCATGAATATTTCTCATGTGATCAAAGTCAAATGCCAGCACAGAGTGAATTTAAGCCTACTTCATTTTTTTTTTCTTCGTGCTGTTGACACTTAAAGCTCCTGACACTGAAATGTCTCGCCGGGTTGGTAGGTCTACAAGCTTAAACTGTGCTCTTTTAAAAAAAAATTATGCTCATTACTAATAAGCAGGAGATGTCGCGTTATTGTGTAGGATGATTTGTTCGCCTTACCTTGCTGGAACCGGAAAGCAATTACTTGTATTTGATTCTGTCATCAGGTCTCACGATATGTTAAATTACAATCAATGAGAACCTATGCTAACCCATTATGCACTGCATTTTCTGTTTTAAATCTTCACTCCAGCATACAACTAACAGTACAAGCAAAATTAGTCAGTATTTTATTAATCCCCTAAAGAACATCAAAATGCCAATGGGGTTGCTAGGTAACATCTTTCCTAGCAACCAAAGAACTAAGCTAAGCTAATAGGAATGAAATCCATTTGACGTGTCACTGATTATTTTTTTATATAAAATTTAGCGGCTGTTGAGGTTAAATGCTAATCAGTCATCCCTTTTCTAAATCTTCTCTTAAGCATGAAAGGACACACAAAAAATAGTCAGTATTTTCAGAACCTCCTGACTAAAAGGAAATTCAAAATGCTATCCTGGTTGGTAGGGAACATCTTACCTTACCATTTCAAGATGAAGGCTAAGATAATATTAGTACAACAAGCAAGCAACAATGGATAAATATGTTCCTGATAAATCCATTTGACATGTCACTGATTATTTATTGTGTATATTTTTAGGTTGAACGCCAATCAGTCATCATATTCTAACCAGAAGGTTGTTGAGGTTGGGAAGCAACATTTCACCAGCAACTATAAGGATAGGCAGCAATGTTATCCAGCTACATGTTTGTGCTAAATTCATTTAATATATCAATAATTGTTATTTTTATTATTTAGTAGTTCTTGAGGTCAATTTATAAGTCATATAGCTAAATCTACTCTTTGGCAAATTATTAAAAATATACAAGAAATCAATTGGTGCTTTTATCAGTCCTGCTTTCTGGCCCACATCTCACCTATAAAGCAAAGAAACAAGCTAAGTTAAAGAAGTACTACCTTGCTACAAAGCAGCTACTAAAATGTTCATTTGAAATCCATATGATTTGTTAATGATGATGTTTTAATATTATTTAGAAATTAAATGCTAATCAGTTGTACTATACATCAACATATTATTAGAAATGTGGGCAAAAGTAATCCATTTTCTTGTCAGTTTAGTTTTAAGAATATTAAAATGCTGTCAGGGTTTCTGGCCAACATCTTAGCAGCAACTAAAGAAAGTTACACTAACAAGAAGATTAGCAAGCTACAAGGGATAAATATTTTCTTCAAAAATACCCTTTGATTTGTCTTTCATTTTTTTTATTTTGTATAGCGGTTAATGAGATAAAATTCTACTTCTGCTCTTTGACATGCTACAAATGGACAATTCAAGTTAGTTAGACATATTTTAATCAATCCCACCTGACTAAAAACAAGGATCAGAATTCTGTCCAGGTTGTTAGGCAACATCTGACCAAACATATGAAGAACTACGCTAAGCTAATAGCAATATTATCCAACTGCAGTGGATAAATATGTTAATGGTGAATCCATTTGATGTGCCACGGATTTATTTTTCATATTTTATTTAGCAGTTGCTGAGGTTAGGTGGGAATCTGTCTCACCTGCTACTCTTTGTCTGCCACTGCTGGTTTATCATGGGAAAAAAGGAAAAAATACAGGCAGCTTGCCACCTGCTAGCTTATACACATACTAGCCAAATTGTAGCTTTAGCTATTTAAAGAAATTAAAAAAGAAAAATCTTAAGCATATTTTTGTTGTCTTGCAAGATAAATATAGAACAAAAAACACAAACTGCTATTTATCAATTTAGACACCATAAATAAATTGGGTCCTAAATATAAAATAATAGTTCTCATCATTAAGATTACACTGCTCACTATTTGTTAGCAAGCACTTTTTTATATGCCTTTCATTTGGCTAGTTGATACAATATTTGCTGTTGTCAAGATCTGAATACTTATTTTAAGCCAGTAAGTATATAATTTTTCTTTTCTATTATTATTATTATTATTATTATTATTATTATTA
>NW_006799941.1:3128444-3135866 GCF_000485575.1 Poecilia formosa
TAATAATAATAATAATAATAATAATAATAATAATAATAATAATAATAATAATAATAATAATAATAATAATAATATCTATCGTATCGAGTCTTTTTAGCTCTATGCCCCCTCTATAGGAAATGCAGGCCTACCGATGTAAATTCCAGTGAAATGTGGCTTGAGTGGCTGCGGGGACAGGGGAGGTTAATCCGAGTTTAATGCAGTGAAGCACAGCGCAGGGTCTGGGCTATGATGGGTATGTTATCTCTGCCCAACATTTGGGTCTCCCTCAATTTCCACCCAGCCAAATAGCTGCGAGAAAGTGCAGATGGAGTCACTCTGAATGCCTGAGGAAAGAACGTTATTAATAGCTAAATAACTTCCCCATACTTTCACTGAATCTCTCTCACACACTGTTCCAGATGGATTTGTTTGAAGTGGTCTCTCGCTTCATTCCCCCTGTCCTTCTCATTCAGCGCGGCTTTAGACCCGAAATATGGCTACATTATATTACCATACACTTAGAGAGACTGGGGTGTGCGTGGCGCTGGAGCGCGCGCCCGGGCAAAAACGAATATGTGCGTGGAAGTGGGGGTGCGGGGGCATTTATTTCAGTTTTATCCAATTTAAACTAAATTCTGTCTATTGTGTTACTTCGTTTAGCAGGTAAAACATTTGGGTTTGAGATTTTGCAATTCGAGGTAAAATAAGCGCAAAATATAAATAAATATTTTTGTTCTATTTCTGGAAGAAAAAAAAAGTTGGAAAATAATACGTCTTTTTTGCAATAAAATAGACATTTCACCGACTGACTCCATTTTGCAAATCTAAACAAACAAGGCCTATCTCCCTTCCTCACGCCTTTGCGCAGCTCTGTCAGTTTTCCTCAGTGTGCAGAAATAATCCCACCTGGCATCTGTTTAATTAGACCGACCTGCAGGTAATCCTGCGATTTGTTGAAGTGTCCATCGCCTGTCTCCACCTCGTCTGACGGTCGGACAGGATGCGTCACGTGTGGCCAATCGACTCCTGACATCTGATACATGTTCCCGTGACGCAAAACAAAACCGTGCAAGCGTTTGCGCGTGGTGTAGCGCAGCATTTGCGTCATTTTTCGTTAATAGTGCATGCACCAGAATATTCCCACACGGCTTCCCCTATACACGATCTCAGCTCGGCTTGTTTTGCAAGAACCCGTGTTTGCAGGAAAATCAAACGTGCATTAATTTGTTTATGATTTTAAATACACTTTTTATTAGAGCTAGATTAGTACCAAGATAAATCCGCGATGTAACATCTAAAAAAAGAAAAAAACTAATACGAAGACCTAATAAACAAACTGATAGATAAATAAATAAAGTCTTAAAATCTGGATAAGTAAGCCAGAAAAAAAATCTATGAATTTTGTGCCCAGGGCGAGCCACAGTGAGCTCCGCTCTGAGATGAAAGTGAAAAGAAATAAAAGGCTCTATTTAATCTGCTTTAAAAACCCCTCTCCACATAAGGGCTGTGCTTCAAATTCGCAGAGTGAGGGGCTGATTGGGGATAAATACATTTCTTACCATGCCTTCGAGCTATTACACCCGGCACGAACACAGCCACCTATTCAAGAGAGCATCGTTTCCAGCGCTTTTACTCTAATAAGTATTAACATTATTAAACGCCATCCGGATGCTGCTTGTCTAAACTGTTTTACGCACTGGGTGAGTGTCTCTTTTTATAGCAGCGTAATTCGATCCCAATTTGAAACAACAAGCAGTGCTTAAAAGAACGAAAGTGACATCATGTGGAAATTTTGCAACAAAAAACACGAAAGTCAACAGCAGAGCTCCGAAGACGCAGTTGAAGCGCAAACTATCAATCAGGCGCAATATGCGTAAATGACCAGACTCCAGCACTGCACGCCGGTCATTTGCAGCCAGCAGGGTTTACAAGACACCGGAGATATTTGCAAAAAAATAGTGACATTTTTCTCCTAACATTAATCTGCGCTGTGACCGAAAAAAGAGACCGTTTTCACGCCACATACCGATTCTTCTCCAACGGGGCCATTATATACTAAATTACAAAACTATCTAGCAGCGGGGCGTACTGAATAATTCATCTCCTTTTATGCCGCTCCTTGCCCTTTGTCCAAACTTTTCTCTCTCTTTTAGCAGCTCTTTGAATGTGAATGGGCGCAGGCCCATACACTCCGCTTTACGCCGCCGTGCTTTCCAGGATTTGCTTTTGTGCCCCGGACTCCTCGCTTTAGAAAAGCTTCAATAGAGGGGAGGTTTTGCTCATGAAGTTCATCTTCAAGTTTGAAAAAAAAAAAAGTTTGGCAGTCTTCCTTTTTTAAAATAAAAATAGCTATTGTGAACAAAAAAAAAACTATCTCTATTCTCTCGTTTTATCATTTCGCACTGATAAAAATAACTGTTGGAACAGAAGCAGTTAAACTGGTGGAATCACATTAATAATTCAATTTATTTTGTAATTCTAGCAATTAAAGTGTACTTAGTCAATTAAAATATTTACACTACTTAACTCGTTTATCTTATCGTAATTAAGATAAAATATGTTGCTGAAATAGTGGGCTAGAATGGGTCATAGTTCAGGAAGTAATACTAAAAATTTTCTAAAGTAATTTTTTTGAAAGGTTTGTTACAAAGACAGCAATCTTATGGAAAGTGGCAGCATTTGACTGTTATAACTTTTCCCAAAGATTAGATACATTTTAAGACGCTAAAACTCAAATCGTAAAACTTGCTAAAAGATTGATTCTGAATCTGTTCAACACAAATCCATCATTATTGCAGGCTCTTTTTTATATAATCTATTAACAATAGACAGATGGGTATTAGCTATAGGCATCCATTGATGGTAACAATTCGTGATCACATTTTCATAGTTTAAATTTTAAATCAAAACTCTTGAATCTATAATTCACTTTAATTTTTTAAAATAATGTTTTTGTCTTTTCTATGTACTTTTAATCATTTGTTTTTGTTCATATCAGTTATTTCTTTATTTGGTCTTTCACATTCTACTCACTCTACTGTTTGCTTTTCGCATTTACCACTGAGAAAAGAAAAAAAAACTTAATGAATAGTTTATTATATAGCGTTTAAGATCTAAGAGACACAGTTATAACTGTGGTACAACATTACATTTTCAAACTTACCCCAGTGTGGCAGATGTCTTTCCAGTAAGCTAACATTTGATTGAACATAGCTAAATGTTTTACACCTGTGCTGAGAGGTATTCATGTAGCTAACATAAGTCAAGTCTCATTGATTTGAAGATAGCCTATATCTCAGCACTAAAAAAGTGATTTTGCTATGCTAACACTCTTTGCAGCAGAGTTTTAATAATTCATTGGGGACGGTTTGGAAATCTATAGGAGATTCTCTTTAGGCAATGTTTAAAAGTGATTAGTTGTACACACATCTGTACCTGTAGCCACTTTGTGCAACTTGCCTTGTGCAATCATAATGTTCTTTGGGTTTTTTACAGGAAAAAAAAAAGCAACTTTTTGTCTTGGGTATCTTGAAAATTGTATTTTTGTTAGCTAAAATGTGTAGCTCAGTAGCTGTGACTGCCTCAGGCTTAAGAACGTAAATGTGTTAGCAAGTTCTAGCATTAGCGCTATAGCTAAAGTAGAGAAGCATAAATAAACTACATTCTTACATTCTTGCAACAAGCCTAATGACACTGTTAACTTTTATTAAACTGACATGTATATTCATAACATAGCTCATTTTAAAATATAGACCTATCACGCTCCTCTACATGACATGTACACAAGTTAGAATAGGTTTTGGCAGAGCAAAACATCTTTTCTTAAATTCCTATCTAATATAATGACGACAGAATGCAGGTATTAGTGAACATTATCTTTACAAATAATGTGCTTAAAGAGATTTTTATTTGCTAAAATTTAACTCCCTTTAAAATTCATTTTTACAGTGTACATTGTTCTCAGCAGGGCGTTTAAAAGCGCTCATTCCCTCGCATTTTTATATTTTAAATTCCAATCTTTATAGGATAAAACTGAATCCCTCATTAGGCCTTGCTTCATTTCAAGAATTCAAATGCATTACAACATGCTTCAAAAACGGCGACCACAGGGGAAATGATTATCTTTCAGGGCTATTCAGAAACAAAATACCTGCACCGCTGTCTCACACATTACTAACAGCAGAAAACAATAACATGCGCATCCATTTCCGCTCTAACTGACAAGCGGTGAGACGTCAGGGAGCTTGAAGTGGGTCAACTGTCAGCTGTCGTTTTAGATGTCCCCCTGAATGAGTGAGTGAAATGAGCAAGAATGCGCCACGCAAATTAATTCTCAGCAGCTAAATACCTTCTGCCAAGGCTCTCATAAATAATTGAAGGCAGTGAACAAGTGCTGGCTCGGAGTTTAAAGCGGGAATAAATTGTCTGCGCTTAGAGCCGCAGCTCGGATGTGGGACGATTTCCCCAGAGGACGTTCAAGTAGGAAGTCAATTTAAAAACATTTGCTTCCAGTTTGCAAGGCTGCAAATTTACTATAATAATAATAATAATAATAATAATAATAATAATAATAATAATAATAATAATAATAATAATAATAATAATAATAATAATAATAATAATAATAATAATAATAATAATAATAAGACATACACTTTTTGTTTGTTGTTAACTTACATTTATCACCGAGGATGCCATCGATGCTATGCTTTGTTTTCTTTTCTCCATCTTCATCCTTCTTATCACAGTCATCCTCGTCATCTTTTTTGCCAAATCGGGCCCTCAAAACGCGGCTGATGGAACTCACTAATGGCAACAAAAAGGTAAATGGGTGATTAGGCCTAAAAGCCATAACAGAACCATAATAATCCTATCAAACATTTTCTCTCTCTCTCTCTCTCTCTCTCTCTCTCTCCTTCTGCTCTCTCTTTCTCCCAGAATGGTACAAAAATGGCACAGGAAAAGTTTTCACATGAAGCAGCAGCGCTTGGAGAAAAATATTCATCACAAGGGAGCAAATGTTATGAACTGACGGAGCACTGAAGCCACATTTCAACAGGACATGTACATGTATAATATAGTTATCTCTCTGGGTTTGCTGGCGCTTTATTATCAGTAACATGTTGAATTCATAGTGACGTTCATTGAGAGGTGATGCTGCGGTGTTCGCTGGTAGTAAGGGGAAAAAAAAGTGCAGCTTACCAGATGAAGCCTCACCTGAAGGAACTGTGCTTCTGTCGCACACCCCGTCCTTCAGCAGCTTATCCCGGATCTCCCAGCTGAACATACCCGGGTTTTCCCTCTTGTACTCTTCGATCCGCTTCTCCACGTCGGGAGTTGCCACCTGCTTTAGGTTTGAAAGGTTGATGGCAAGCGAACAAACAAAGAGGAGGAATTTTAGTTGAAAGGAAACACTAATCTCATCCAATAAACATATAATGTTTAGTTAGGAAAATGTCATTTAGAATTACTTTGAATGAATGCAAAAGAAAAACAAACATTTCTATAATCAAACAATTTAACATGCAAATAATATTTAGATAAAATCCATCATTAGTACCATGCATTTCACTGCACTGAGCTTAAATACATTTGAAGTGGTTCTAATTTTAAATGGACAGATTTAGTTTTCTTTTATTAATTAATAAAACATGAGATTTGGATCGATTTGGACACAAATCATAAACAAACAGATTGAAAATTAAACCTAAATTTTAAAAGAAATTCACATATTTCTAGATAAACTACTTAAATAGATAATATTAACAAAAATACAGCAATAAAATGTTGTCATTGGATTTCTTAGTAAAAGAAGTTATGTTCACATTTAAGATACAGAAATGTGCAGCTCCAGTATTTCTGACGTTTGCGCTTAAATCATAAAAAAAAATTGTTTCCATCCTTTAAGGGTTTATTGAGTAGTTAGAAGTTTGAAAATCATATGAATTTTAGATTGTTTTTGTAATTTTTTATGTGTTTTTTCATTTGTAATTGCAAATAAATATTATTAAACATGCTTATATATAATAATAATTCCAGAAAGATACATATTTTTATTTTTACCATTTTTATTTGAATATGTTTGTTTATGTTTTTTATGCAAAAAATAATTTAAATTGTGAGAGAAATGTTCACATCACATTTGAGTTTTTATTGGATCACGATTTTAAATAGAATGTTACAAGTGGATTGTAATTCAATTTCAAGAGATACTGAATTGGACCTCATTATTATTATTATTATTATTATTATTATTATTATTATTATTATTATTATTATTATTATTATTATATGTTATACGCCCATGTGTAATCAGGTGTTGCATGCCTGTCATCTGCTCCCATGACCACAGACCACCACTCACCCTGGGCTTGCTGCCCCCTATGGCCCCCGGACGGATCGAGCCAGTCTCCTGGTACCGGCACAGAATCTTGGAGACGCAGCCGTGAGAAACTCGCAGTTGTCGCGAGATCACGCAGGGCCGGATGCCGTGGTGGGCCATCTCCACTATCTTGTGTCGGATGTGGTTCGGCAGCGGCCTCCCGTTGATGAAGACCCCACCAAGCTGGTTCACTCTGCCCTGGCCCAGAGGGGTGGACACTGCGTCGCAATAAAAAACACACACACACAACCAAAAAAAATACAATAACACTCAAAAACATTCACGTTCAACGAGACTTTATTCAATTTAAGGTATCCTACAATACAGATGAGATTTTAATTTGATTAGATTATGCCACATTTGCTGCTTTTATCTCCATTCGGACGCAGTTTGCGCACATTATCATATTAACCATTTTCCAGGGGAGATTCGTGCCAAATTCATCCTGACAGGATGCATCCAAGGATCCACTCCGGGATGCAATTTCACATCCGAGAGACACTAGAGAGGATGGCACTCCCCACCTTGATTATTCCTAGTCATGCTGTACAAATATTGATGTGATCCTTTGAGCCAGCTCTTTGCCGTGTGTATTATTGCCATTTCCAGCTGCGGGACCACTCGAACAAATCCCGCAGCTCGAGTCACTTGCGAGCTACGTGGTTTTTGCACATTTCAGTCCAGGGCACTTGAGCACGAAGCGGGTGTAGTAGAATGGGGAAGAAACTGTTTCCCGCAAATACATGCAAATACAATGATCTTTTTTTTTTTTTTTACCCTCCCTCTCCTTCCCTCTACCACATATACGGATGATTTAAATATTGTGTGCGTCTAATATATATATATATTAAATTCTAAAAATCTTCACAATCCTCCCTAATACTGACTGCTCCACGCACTTTGAGCACATTTTACATAGCAGATCAAAGGGCAGATTACCTCTTTTGCTCTCTGATATGGGGCTCTTACATCTCTGAACTTGAGCAGGTTGATCCAACGCAAGGGAGCGCGGGCCCAGATCAAACGCCGTTCCACAGGGATCAGGAGTTTTGCTGGAG
>NW_006799941.1:3135876-3165692 GCF_000485575.1 Poecilia formosa
CGAAAATAATAAAAAAAAGGAGCATATTGTTTAAAATGCTGTCTGAAATGCACATAAAACAGCCCGAATCCACATACTTCTTATAAATTATACACGTCTGAGATTTTGGAGCATTTTAAAGACATCAGATTGTATTTTCTGCAGCAATAATTCTCCCCTGACCATGACGTGAGGTTAACTTTAATCAGCCCTGACTGCGGCGCGTTTTGTTCACCCATCTTTTTATTTCCCAGCATGTCGCCGATGACAAACTGTGCCCACCGCCGCGCTGCATACGAGCTCACAAAGCGGACAGTTTTCCTCTTAAACCAGCACAAGTTCAAGTATCAGGCACCCATGGCTGTCCTTGTCCTCACCTTCCAGGGGGAAGCCGGTTCGAGGGTAGTTCTGGCCTGGCGCAGGGCGCACCATCCGAGGCACTGTTCCAGGTAAAGTAGCCATCCTGTAGCTACAGAGGCAAAAAATAAATAAATAAATAAAATCACTGTGCTAAAGAACGTGTTTCACTCTGAAATCCCAAGTTAAAAAACAAAAAAGAAAAAGGAAAAAAAAAAAAGAAAACGGAATGTGTTTGGAAAGATCAGAGAACAGCCGCTGTCAAATCCCAAATCCCAGGCGGAGTAAATCTGGACAGACCCTTCTTCCACCGGGGGGAAAATAAAAATAAAAAAAGGAAGGAAGAAGGGGGGGATGCTCTCCTCTTGCTTGATAAATCGGTCAAAATACAACGACAAAACGCTGCAACAGCTGAAATGAAAACCTCCAAAGAGGTAAGTTTGCACAAAATAAAAATAAAAAATGGAGGCGCAAGCAGCTAAATGGTGGCGCGTTGTGGGAAACGCGGTGTTATTCTTTTCCCCCTGGTGTAGTTTGGGTTCGGTATAATGTCTGCCGGCTGGCTGGAAGTAGTTTAAGTGGCCAACTTTCGTGCATGTCGTAGGAGGAGACAGCGGAGCGCTCCCATAGGCTCGCTGCCCTTTCTTTTATGGATGAAAGGGAGTGGGTTTAGCCAAGAGCCCGGCGACCAATCAGATCGTCACATTTTTACTTTTTTAATTCACCGCTGCCTCTCTCAGAGGACCACATAGAAGATATTCTATAAGAACTGTTGTGGAAAAATTAGCAGAACATTAAACATCTGAAGTTTTTTTTTATATATATATATATTTATTTACATTTATTCTTATCTTACTCACAATTACTCCATATCCCAAAAAGTACTTAATATAATATACATTAAAAAAATTCATTTATTTAATTACTCATTTAACATTTACAAATATATACATTAGTTTAGAAAACAGTGTAAGTCAGTCCCTTAATTAAATTCTGAATTATTCAACTAAAAAAAACAAAACAAAAAAAAAAAGCAGAATTGAAACAAAGGGGGGAATATAAAATAAAGTTAGAGCGTTTTATTTATTCTTTCTGTTCAAAGTTGCAGTATTTTTTTTTTCTTCACAGCAACCAGGAGCCGCCCTGTCAGACCAGACGGAGGTTTGAAGAACTGCGGCCCTTCGCTTGTTAACCTTTCAATTAGTCAAACTGCTGCGCTGCATGAGCAGCTCAGTCCGCTCCTCTTGCTTTTGTTGTAATTGACTACAACATTTGGATCGACCCGATATTGATGACAACAGGTCGGGTACAGAGGGCACCCTTAAAAATTAAGTGTTAAATAATAATAATAATAATAATAATAATAATAATAATAATAATAATAATAATAATAATAATAATAATAATAATAATAATAATAACGCGTCACAATTAAAGTTAAACCGAACGAGCGCATATGGAGGGAGGAGGAGAGGAGGTGTGCCTGTGTGCTGGCTCTGTGGGCCCACCGTGCATATAAAATCGTGTGACAATTGCCGTGGATAACACTCCTGGTGGAAGGCAATTTCACAAATAATTTTAGCAACAATTAGGGAGTGTGGAGGGGTGAAATGGCGATTTCACATGCAGATGCGCCGGTGGGAAGGAGCCACCCCGCCGAACGGATCTCTGACCCTCGCTCTCCCCGCTTTTGGTCTGCTTCGCATGGGACAGAGGGGGCACAAAGAGACCGCCTCAGCCTCCTGGGGAAGGCGCAAAGAGCGCTGGATTAAGTCGAGCATAAATCATCTGGAGACACAAGCTGCATTTCACTTCAAGGAGAAAGTAAAAATAAAAAAATAAAATAAAGAACAAATATTCTACGTCTTTGGAGCTATACAACAGGTATGCCTTTGAAATGAGGCTCCGTGTTCCCTGAAAACACCATTGGTTCAGCACCGTAAGGTCTTGCCTCTGTTATCCTAATCATTACAAGCCTGATATTCATTTGCTATGCATCTGTTTATAATTACACCAAAAAGAAAGGCATTAGCAGTGTGCAGAAAATTTTTAGATTGTGGTGAATTTAAGAGCCAGGCTGTGGAAGGGCTTTATATATATATATATATATATATGTGTGTGTGTATCCATTTGCAAGCATTTGTAGCCTGTTTTTTTTGTTTTGCTGTTGTTGTTTCACAGAGTCTCAACATAAACTAAATGTATAGGTTTGTCAGAGGCTGTTTGAATCATTTAACACAAGCCTTGCAATTGCTCAGCACCTCTCTTAAAATGTTTGCACGCTAAACACAAAAGCAATAAATGCTGCTGCGCTTAAAATGCAGAACAAGCAGGATTTTATAACATTTCACTTGATAGTGTGACATGTTAAAACAGACTGAAAACTCTTTCACTGGAAGTAGTGGGATCGCTGCAAAGTCATGACATATATTCTTTTACCAACTGGATTTTTACTTTGTAATAATTAGGGTTAAATTGGTCTGTATGTAACTGAATTTTATTCTGTCTTCATAATTGTGTTGTCTTTAGTTGATTTAATTATGTTTCTAAATAATCTGACAAGTTTGTCTTGTAAAGTGAATTGGGATTAAATTTGTTGTGAACTGATGCTGTGGAAATAAAGTTGAATTAATTTAACTCTAAAGAGTTGTTTTCTGGAAATATCAGATTGCAAAGCTCAGAGTCATGTGATAAAACTCTTTAGGGATTTTTTTTGGGGGGATATTTGGAAACAAAAGAGCCCTCAGAAACTAAAGTGCATTTTTGTTCCAAATCTACTCTTATTGAAGTACAATCTTATTTGCTATTTAGGGAACTGTTTTAAGGTCCAAAAAGAGTGTGTGTCCACCAGTGGGAGAGTCATGTTCACAAAAGACATTAAAAAAATGTTTAAAAGTCACTTTTTACTTCTTTCTGCACCCAAAGATTCATCCTTGTTGCAGTGCCTAAGCTCTATTTTTAAAGCATTTTTTCTGCATGGTTCACCTCGACGTCTGGCTCACATAAGCAACTCCGTCACTAAAGTTTCCTCTCAGCTACAGCAGACAGAAAAAAAAAGCTTCCTCTCCAACATGATAATGTCTCCAATCTTATCTCGATCAGGACCGCTCTTCAAACACTTCCCTGCTTTAGCCTCTCATTATTTGTGTTATGGCAATTACCCAAAGTTTCTTTCTTGCTTGTAGGTGAACACCCCTCCTCCTCCACTCATTCTTATTTCACTATGGATTTTTCTTAATGTGTAGTTTCAGTTGTTCAGAAGAGAGAAAGCACCTTTGATGAGAGGCATAGCCAATTTGAGCTTTTATCTTTTTTCTGAGAAGAACCACCGCAAGTTAAGTCTACAAAAGTTTATGTGTTCAAAAGTTTTTAACATTTTTTTAGTTTGCTTTTGCAGAGAATATAATTTAACAAAACACTTTATGATATATAAACCTTTAGCTATTTAGAGTTACTTTTCAAAGAAGAGAATTGAAAATAAATTGTCTTACATTCTAAAGAGTAATTGGACATTTAAGCTTGTTACATTCATTGTTCTGATCTTTATCAAGACAAAAAGATAATTCTACATCTAGGCCACATTGTTGCATAAGGAGAGAGAAACGTATTAATCTGAAGATTTATTTTCCACATTATGTGCATTTTGTTCTTTGTTGAAAACAATAAATGCTTCCAAAAAACAAACCAGAACTCTGCAAAAGTAGTTGGTGCATCAGTCAGCTGCCTTTCTCACCAGCGTTGGTTGTTCTCAGAAATGTTTCATGCAAACTCATTTAAAACAGATGCAACCATGACAAACTGCTGCCCAACATTTTCGAGACCCCGAACACCAAAAAACAGCGGCCATATTTTTACCGTCATCCTGCATCTAGTCAAAACAAAGATCACAACTGTGAAGGATCGTTCAAGCTGTTTCACTAGTGACAAAGTCTGCACTTCCGCCAAAGACTTGTTAACTTGTTGAGACATTTTCACATCTGCTCAGAATTATCCGAACATGTAATCACCTCCTTACGGGGAATTATTTTTCTTTTATCATGGTGCGCAGCAAGCGTATAAAATGGCCTCTTAGGAGGAGACTAGTGTAAAGCCCTACTATGTGTTGTAAGTGTAATTAAAGAACGCTGATTTGAGATATTCATCACATTATGTGTGGCACGGGGACACACATAAGGAGGAGCTCTGATTACACATACAGGGTCTAACAAGGTGATGTTTGGTTAATAAGGAGAGCAGAGATTCAAGACCTCCTCAAAAACTCATTTGGAAAAAGTTAGATGACATGAAAAATTGACTAACATTTCTCTGCTTTGCCTCCAACTCAGTTAACCGTGTGCATTTCAAGGAAACATGACCTTAAAATGAAGAAAAAGATAATTGCTATTGGTTTGGAAAATCTATCAAATAGGGTCTACAACCACAAATACTGAAAGTTATGAAGTAAGTCTTGAGAAACAACAAGAAGAAACTCTCACTGAGATTTATGAGACTTGAGAGGGGAAAAAAAAAGGAAAGGAAAAAACCTTTCACCTCTACAGGCCTGCAGAAAGGTCCTGAAGTACAGACAAGGGAAAACAAGTCAGCTAAGAGAAAACACAGGTTTTTTTCATCAAGAAACCACAACTGACTGGACTATAATCCAGTTTACATGGTCCCAGGGTAAATTGTGAAACAGACATGAAAAGGAATTGTTGTATTTGTGCAGATGGAAACAAAATGCGGATATATTTTATGACCTTCAGGTACTGCGCGGGGTTTCTTCTGGGCCAGCACCATGTTTGTGTTGGGAACAGATTGATGTGGACCCAACACTAAGAAAAACATGCAAGGGATTTCTGATATATGGTGAAATGGTCAGTTTTAAGAATTGCCAAGAACATTTCTTGGTCTGCTCTTTCCAGAGGGATTGTGAAAATGAGAGGAAATAAAGATGAATTTGAGTTTGACTTTTGAAATACTTACAAAATGCCATGCGTTGCAGAAAACTAACACGCAGCAAAATACGGGAAAGCATGATGGTGGCAGTGTCATGCTGAAGTCCTGCTTCTTTTTAGCAGGGGCAAGAAAGCTGGTAAGAGTTCCTGGGAAGATTAATAGAGCTAAATGGCCTTGAATAAGATGGAAAAAAGTCACAGAAAGATAAAAAAATTATATTTCATGTGCTGAAGATAACTTTGGATTATAAATATTGAGTTCTTATCTCATAGAACAGGTGCATACTTTGAGATGAGCCTTTAGCAAACTGAGGTGTGCATTTGTCATTTTTAGTAGTGAGACAAAAGGAATTGACCTTAACTAAAAGGAAGAATATGGGGACAAAATATATATTTTGGCTTGTGTGGTGGAAAATGATTACAGTCATGTACTTAGCCTCTTTTAGAAACTTTTACTTATAAATGTAAGTCATTCCTGGTCATCTATATAGTGCAAATTTACAACAAATATTGCTTCAAGACACTTCAATCACACATACACGCTTTCCAGTTAATCCTAGTTATAAAGTATTAATTTCAATTTATTATTCATGTTAGTTTAAAAAGTTTTCTGTGTAAGGAAACCCAGCAGACTGCATGGAGTCACTGACTTGCTGCGTTCACTCCTCCTGGACAAACAGACAATTACTTGTATTGCGTTGTTGACTTTCCAGCAATCCCTCATACCGAACATGCACGTAGCGACAGTGGACAGGAAAAACTCCCCTGTAACAGGAAGAAATCTCCCGCAGACCTTCGTTCAGTTCAAGGAAGCAACCATCTGCCATGAGGTGACAGAGCAGACACACAAAAAGAAACGGTAGAACTGACCCAGGAGTACTTTCTATGTTAGTGATAACTGCAAAGTTCATGTCAGGAGAAGGAGAACGTTTAATTGTTGGCAACATTATCTCAGCTGATGTCCTCCTCCAGGAAGGCAACGCAGGCAAACAGAATGCAAGCAAACGGTGACAAAACTAAGTTAACAGTTGAAATAAAAGACAAATGGAAAGCAGTAGAAGAAGAAGAAAGTGAGGAGAAGTGGTCAGTTTGTTCTCAGGCAGCTTAAGCCTGAAGCAGTGCAGCTGCAAAGATATCTCAGGATAAGCTAACCCCTTAGAATGAGGCATTAGAGAGGCAGAACCAGGGAGAACCGGTTTTCTGGACCGGGCCACACACTCGACCCTCCCTGAGAATTCAATCTATATCCCTTTAGTGCCTCACAAAGTCCTCAACTTGTTCATATATTGTCACATTATAACTACAAACTTCATGTTGTTGTCTTTCACTTTTCTTACTTTACGTAGTGGAGCAGGACAAAGTATTGTGTCTGACTGTGAAGTGGAAGGACAATGACACAACGTAATGTAAAATCTCTTCATGTTCAGCCCTCCAACCCCTGAGTAAAGAATCATACAGCTGCAGCTTTTCTGAATTTCCTTCCTGTGAAACTTCCACCCAAAGCTCAGTCAAATTGGATGCAAGGCAATTTTTAAGTCGCACCACTGATTATCAACTGGAATCCAGACTGGGTTTTGACTGGGCCATTCTAGTTTATGAAAATGCTTTCATCTGAACCCCCCCATCACAGCTCTGGGTTTATGTCCCGTGCCGTTTCCCTGCTGGATGGTGAATCTCAGAGTTTGTTGCTCTGTGCTCAGCTCCTCAATCTTTCAATCAGCTGTGGCCAGCTTCCCCATCGATGCTGAATAAATGCCTCGTCTGATCAGAGAACCGTCAAACCTCTGAGGCCTTCACCAAACCTCTGGATTAATACAGAGATTCAATTCGGACTTTATTTATGAAATAGTGTAATGTGAAAAAAATGAGTCAGAAGGGTACAAATAGTTTTGAAAGGCACTGTAAGCTAAAATAGATGGTGACCACTGCTTTAGACGTCCAATACTGGTACACAATGCTTTGGAAAAAGATCAATTTGGCACATAATTATGAATTACGAGTTGCGTAAAAGTCTGGAACTCAAAAAGCCATCAGACGAAGCTGCAGATCCATTTAGAAAGGAAAGCTCTCGGCCTGCAAAACTGGACACAAATGTGTGAGACACAACAGGTCGCAAAACTTTGATGAGAACCAAACAAAAAAGCATTATATCTGGCCAAGCTTTGAAGATGTGATTGTAAATATTGCTCCTTTGTTGCAACAGCATCTGCCAAAATAAGTTTTGCGGGTGGCATCACAAAACCAGAGGAGGGGGAGCGGGGGACGTCTCAGCTGGATGGGTGCAGGTGGGTACAGAGGTGGAAGCACGGTGGCTGGAGTTTGATTTGTGTCAGACGGGGTGACATCCTGTCGTCGCTCATTATAGTGTGAATTCTGTTTATCCTGAGTAACACCTTCTCCTGGCAGCAGACGGCACAAGCTCGTGACTTGACGCTGCAGATTGAGGCCTGAGAGGAGAAGATAGAAAAATTCAAACCTAGTCTGACGACGAACCAATGGGGAGGAGACGGCGGACCGTCCACTGAGCGGAGACAAACCATCTTAAGTCTGCAAACGAGGGCAGCCCCACACTTTGAAGCGGCAGGGATTAAATAAGCGACAAATACAAAGCACATGATGGTGAGTGTTTCAGGAAGTGCAACAGTTTCTTCTTTATTTCACTGAAGCAAAGCGGAGGGACTGTGTGTTGTCTGGATGTTCCCCGAGGCTCTTATCGCCCCGCAGCAGGGCTCACCTGCCCTCTCCCGTTTAACGCCGAAAGAGCTCTCCTTTCTGCTCCTCTGTCATGCGAAATCACACTTACACTCCGAAAACACCACTTTATTTCTCACTTGTTTATATAGGGATGATGTTAGAGTTTTAATGCGAAGCCTGCTCATCTGTGTTGCACGTAAACAAGGTACCATATCATAGCCAACTGCTGATTTTATGTCTTTGATGATTTGCTTCAGAGCGGCTCAAACACGTTGAGATAATGCAACATCTGAAATGGGGCATAACTTGTCATGGCCGCCTACAATGTCCCTAAGACATGGCTGTTCTGGGTTTAGTGTCAGTATACTCGGAGACGGGCATTTTTTACAGTTACACACTTAAAAAAAACAAAAAAAAACAATCTGCATGTTGCTACTGGGTGTTGAACAAACAGGTTGCATGAACACCTTAAGATCACAGATGAGCAGATTTCCCTGAAGCGTGTGTGAGACTAAATCAGTCAACCAGCATTTTAGAAAAATGCATCCCCGATGATATCCTTCACTAGCCTCAAAATCCCTTCAAAGGTTTGACTAGAACACAACCAGAAGGGTTTTTCTAGTGATTACAATGTTTGCTGATCTAATTAAACTAAACGTATCTGTCAAAGTGAAGCTTCCAGATGAAACCAGATATTTACTGAAATTGTAAAAAAAAAAAAAAAAAGACATTAAATCGAACTAAACTTTTCCTCTTTTAGGTCAGTCTGGATTAGCTAAAATATTTCTGTTTGCTAAATGCCTAAAGGATGACTGAAATAAAATTTATTTGTGAAAGGTTTTTAAAAAGTTTCTTCAAGCTCAGTAGTTAACATAAATTTTCCCAGTTTTTGACAGAACTGTCGTCTAAATTGAACTGAATAGTTTGCTGGAACTGAACTGGTGCAAAATCCGGTTTGTCGGCCGTCTGGCTTGCAAAAAATCATTACAGCTCTGCCAAAAAGATTGAATTTGCCACAGCTTTCTAACTAATTTAGTACAATGCTTAAAGTAAATGTTCATTTAGAAGACTCTTATGTCCAAGCTTTGATGTAATAGGTGAAGTGTTGACATGTTGCTTCAATATTTCCAGAAAATGTCTATTCCTATGATTTTATCTGATTTTATCTTCCTGGAGCACAACAGTCACACAGCATGATGCTGCCGCTTTTCCTACTTCACCTTCTTTTCCTGAAAATGTAACGATGGTCTTTATAGTCAGAAAATGTTAATTTTTGTTTTCTCAGAACACAGGATGTCTCAACAAATGAAGGTGTTTGTCACTTTGTATTGCCACACTGTGTTCTGCATTTCATTTTTTGTTGCTTTTGAGATAATAACCTCTTCCTTTCACAGTGGCCTTTTTGTCCACAAGTTTACAGGATTCACTGCCAGCTTCATGCTGCATGTCTGCAAAGTGTTTTGTCGTTTCTTCTGGGATTGATGCAAACATTTTGTACCAAAACATGTTGAAATCTGACCTTAATCCCATCGCTTACCTGAACTGTATGTTGACTGGACATTCACATGATGTTAATACATGAAGATAAGTGTTTAAAAATATGTCATTTTTTGTGTAGAGTGGTTTCGGAAGTTGAGGTTTTAAGGGACAACACCCCCACTCACCCCGCTGTCTGACCGTGACATTTGCTGTGCTCCTCCTGAGCATCACGCGTAGACCGCAGGACGGTTAATTTTTAAAGAAGTCGTGTTTGAGGTGTGCCTCCAATTAACTTAAACCTTGTAAAAATAATCTTGTTTATTTGACTTAAATAAATAAAAAAGATCTAAAAAGTTCTCTATATTGTTATCCTTCCACAGTGTATGCAAATATTTTATTTTGGCTGGATTTGACAAAAAAGTGACTGTGTTAAACTGTACAGACAACTGCACCTGTAAAACCACTTCTTTCAACAACAACAACATGGTGCAAATACACTCAGACCTTTGGTTGAGTTGGCTGTAAAGGGACACTATGAGTTGCTGGCATCATTTCATAACAGTGGCCAGTGTTACAATCCATTTTACGCGACCAGAAATGCTCTCTTAGTGTGTGTGAGAGTCGGTGTGTGTGGCATGTGATAGGACCAAAATGCTTGGGTATCACGCTCTGATGTGCATGCCAAATCCGCTTGTCCTCTCACACAACCTACCAGTGTGGCTCCGCCGCTTCAGCTCTGCCAGTGGAGGTCTGGGGAGAGCGGCGGCGTAGGAGGCAGGTCACAACCTCTCATAGCAGAAATCACACAGCAGTGTGCTGCTCCAGTATCACCAAACGTGACCTACGACTGGCTGAGGTACCCGGCCATTTTTAATTGCTGTTAATTGGTTTATAATCTCTGCCGAACGGTGACCGACAGCGGAGCTGTCGTTTTGACACATTTTTTTGTTTTTCTGTAGGATCATTTAAAAGGTTTAAGTACGATGTGTAATTAGAAAATTATTTCCTTCTGTTTTTGACCTTTAAAAATCCCTTTTTTATATATAGATCTGACTGGAATAAAAGTGCTCTTTCAATAAAGTTTGATTTGATTTATGTAGCTATTTATTCATTTTGTGTATTTATTTTAACATGTCTTGCCTTGGTAATCTAATCAAACCTCTTGAACTTGCTCTACATTGTCACACTACAGTTGCAAACGTAAGTAAAAAATTTTATGCTTTTTCTGTTGTAGACAAACACAAAGAAGGACATAATTTCAAAGACAAAATATTAAATTAAAATGCTGCAGCTTCCTGCAAGACAACAACCCTGAAAATTCAGCCGCTCAAAGTTGTAACATAAACTCGGTTTCTATCTAATAACACTTTAACAGCTTTGCAAAGAAATTCTTTATCCATGTTTGAAAAGCTTTCAGAGAATTATCCCAGAATACTTGCAGCTGTAACAAACAACAAAAGCTGGTTTTATGAAGCATTGAACTTAATTATCTGTACTTTTCAGAAATTTACTGGTGAAAATATTTGAAAACCATAAATCCTTTTCTTTCCTCTTCAAATTAATACACTAATTTATGTTGCTCTGTCGTATGTAATAAAAAGCAAACATCAGGGTTTGTGGTTGTCATATGCTGCAAAATGTTCATGGGCTGTGAATACTTTTGCATGAAACGCCATGAAAAGTAAACAGCAGATTTCAGTGAAGATTGGAATCACCTTCTCTCAAAACTGCAGCCATGGTTTGGACAGAGGAGTCAGCCCCATTGAAATCCAATTTAAATGCTGGTGTATAATTAAGCAGTTTCATAATGTCGAAATAAAATGATTGCCGACAGATTTAACTCAACAATTCAAACAAATGTAGAGTATGCATTAGTAAATATTCTTTAGAGAAATAACATCTTTGATTAAACATCATTTCATTCTATGATTTCTGCAATTTGGTTTCAAGTAATTACCAGAGAATATCTCCTTTTTGCAGATTTGTCCATGCTTTTTCTCTCCACTTAGTAAAATAGCTTTTTTTTTTTCTTTGATTTGGTGAAAAAAGGCAATGATTAAGCAACTGTTTGAAATACCAAAAATGAAACATTAAGTATCCAAGAAGGTTTTATGTCAACTACTTTTATCAAGATATAAGTAACATTTTAAAAGGCAAAACATTTTCTGCTTAACTTATAGTTTCTTATTTAATTATTTGTAAAAAAATATGCAGCAAAATCAGGTTACGGGACAATGTAGCAGTTGAATGTGCAGTTTTTTATTACATTTTATCCAAACGACTTCTTATTTACTCAAAAATTGTTTTGTTCTTGTTTTTTATGGTTTTCAAACTTTTTTTTACAAAATCACAAGACACGGTTTATTGGTCTTTTTGCGTAAGTTCCTATTTTCAGCGTCACTGGAGGTCAAGACCTCCAAAGAAAGTGAGGCAAAGTGAATGGAAAGCGTAGTTTACAACCTTGTTATGACAATTTGACCATGAAGACATATACAACTGTCCAACAGGCTTTGCTTTTATGAAGTCTAAGTTTGGGTGTTTTTGTGGCTTTTAGTCCAACTTGAAGTACTTAATCATAGCTTAGGCAATCAGTGCGACTCTCTTGTTTGGTTAATAAATTATGGAAGATATTTATACCCTAGGATATGGTGAAGTTCACTATAAACAGAAATAAACTGAAAAAGCGCATTTATTTTCACATCATTCACTATCTTTTCTATTTTTTTTTTGGTTTTGGCAATTAAACACATGCCTCCCATTTACAGAGAACACATAGTATCATTGGCTCAATCAGCGGCTGCAAGAGTTGACGAATCTCAGAAAAAAAAAAATAGAAAAAAAAAACAGAAAAAGAAACAGTCTCTTTGTTAATGAAGATAAAAGTACTGGCTCCATTTTGCATGCTATCACAATTAGTCTCACCACAACCATCTGAAAGATCCTTCCAGAAAAGGCAGATCACTTGACCCCCCATCTGTGACTGAATCCCATCGCCCCATTAGGTGCTCTCTGCAACCATAACATCTCTCTCTCCTCATGCTGGACACAGATGCTTAAAAAAGAAGAGGGCATCACAAAGAGCTGACAGTGTAGAAGTCACACGGCGCCTGTGATTGAAAAGGTCCATTATTCAGTCTAACCAAGCCCAAGAATCTTATGAATATGCTGGTGCTTTCAAAAACAAACTTAAAACAACACAAAAGTGCTATGTGGTTGGGATATTCTCGAGTTTAAAATGCCATCCTGGATGCGAAGTTAAAGGCATCCTCTCTCGATGTGTATCATGAGAAGATCTAAAGCTTCCGGCGTGAAAGGATTCGTAATTTTCTTTGTTCTAATAAAATGCATTTATTTCATAGTGAAAGCAACAACGTGGAGGTGAGGTGTTTGTTTGGTTCTGTAGAATGCTTGAAAATTGGAATTACCAATCAGTCCAATATCCTTTGGGATTTTCTGAAATAACCATCTGATCATATTGGAAATAAGTAATAATCATTTTCTTTTGCACGCATAAACATTGTCTCGGGGCGTCTGTTGCTGGCTCATCACAGGGTCCACATATTTCCAAGAATTATTTCCAGGATTGCATGTCAGGATTTGAATCCTCTCCCAGTAAGCATGTGGGTTTCTTAAGAATACTCATATGACTTCATTCTGCATTTTTAAAAAAAATGCAACTGAATTGAAGAGACAACGCTGGTTTGACTGTGGAAAAGCATTAAGAAAGACAGTATTTTCACGCTGGTAGACTCTCCTCCAGGTGGAAGTTTACCTTCCTCCTCTTGGTTCGTCTTTCTTCAGGGTTCTCACAAAGGAGGAAATAAAAAAAAGCAAAGACAACAAACTTAGGATGTGCCTGACTTTATTTTGCTATATTTTACTTCTGCACCATATGTTTAAAGTGAACAGTAGGTCAATCACATAACAACATAGTCTTGCAAGGTTTTCCAGAACAATGCAAAATTTCAAATTCTCAAAGTGGCTGAAAAGTTAAGGTCAGGTTATCAAAAGCTACTAAAAGAAGAACATTTCTTTTCAAAGTAGCTCAACCCGAAGCGTGAATCCATTTTGAATTTGCGTGGCATGCTGCAGAGGACGGTGAGGGTTGCCGAGAAGCTCATGGGTGTGTCCTTACACTTCTGTCCAGAATTCCAATGTTGTCAAAAGTCTCCTCACCTCACTTCCATGAACATTTTGTGTGTTTCTCTCCCAGTTCCTCTGTGTTCATCCACTCTGGGGTTGTGGAGCTTCCAGGCTGCAGCTCCACTCCTGAGTCTGGTCATCTCATCAGGCTGGCTAATTAGGAGAAGCTGCTGAGCTGATTTCCTTTGCTTTCAGTTGACAAGACTTTAATCTACAACGGTTTGCCTTTCCTATGAGGAAAAATTTCTCCACCTCTGTCCTTCCTGCATTCTTTGCCAAGCCAGCCACTGTCAGTTTTACTTCTGTGTCTGCCTTGTGGTTCATCACAAACAACAACCAGACCCCCAGAAATGCTTCTGCAACACAATTTACTGCAGCCACATTCAGAGTTTTCTCAACTAGTCCAAGATGTCCAGCAGCCAACCATCGAGTAAGATCTAATCCGATTATGAATATTCTCACCAAATACTCTCTCCGTGTACAGACAGAAGCAGAAAAAGGGCATCAGCACAAACTATGAATGGATTCATTTGCCATTGTGAATAAATCGCCTTGAATCATCACATTAAGGTAAAAGTCAACTGGCTTAAAACATAACACAAATGCATAGAGAACTTTGGAATGACTAACAAGAAGATTTATGATTTTTGTCTCATTTAAAATGACAAAAAAAAACTTTCAACATTATTATTATTATTATTATTATTATTATTATTATTATTATTATTATTATAGGTGAACTAGTCTTTAGTCTAAAGGTACTTATAGTGCATTTGCATGGTTAAACGAGGCCTGTTGGTGGCTCAGTTATCACTGCTGTAACACAGGAAAAAGTCGGTGGTTTGACTCCAGATTGTGACCTCTCTGTGCAGAGTTTGAAAGTTGACAGTTCAAAAACACGTAGTAAGAACCAATAAAAAAATAATTTGAATGATTTCCACTGATGAATTAAAAGAGCCATAAAAAGTTTTCCCTTTATCTGCCAAGGGTTGCACGGTGGAGCAGCTGGTAGCGCTGCTGCCTCACCTCAAAAATATTCAAAGTTTGAACGTCTCTGTGCTGCCCTGTGATTGAGCAGCAACCTGTCCAAGGTGGACCCAGCCTTGACCCATATGGATGTATTAATCTACTGCCACCTCATTGTGTTTTTGCATTGCAAAAGTGACACAAGCTGTGCCGATTAGAGGGACTTTTGGGAAAATTGAAAACACAGATTCCAGCATTAACACCGAGGTAAACAGCAGACGTGTTTGTGTTGCAAGGATTCACACAGGATTCCCAAAAGAACAATCCCAAAAATAATCCAGGCAGACATTTGAGTGAATCACAGCTCCTAATTGACTCATTCTAATTCTGGTGATTCGTCATTGCTTAGCGTGGTCAAAACAGCATTAAATCTTATTTCTGTCCATATTTTAATCGAGCAAGCCAAACTGACTCAAAACACACCACTTTCTTGCTTACGGTGGTTTAATAGTTTATTTACTTTCAAAACCAAAGGAAGCCACTCAAGTACTTTCATAAAGAATTGTAATTATTAAGAGGGCTGCTGTAATTCAGCACCCACAGGTCCTCAATGTCTGAGGAAGTTCAATGTGTAGAAGGTAGGAGAAACATGTTCCACATAATCACATTAAACTCAAACGTATTTGCCTGAATAGTCTGGAGCAGCATTCGTCATTTAGAGCAGTCTCGCCTTTTTTTTTTTCCTGAGTAAAATATCTGGTCATCTGAGCGGCGCTAACTGAACTGTCACAGACGATTAGAGGAGGAACAACTCGTCTTGGTATCCCAAAGAGCATGAGGTCCTCACGAGAGAGGGTGAGCCACAACCAGAATCAATGTCACCGTTCAGATAATCATGCATCGCCGATTCACCATGTAAGATGCATTTTGTTTGCTGCCTAACTGTGTAAAGCCTCTATTCATTTTCTGAATTTTCCACACAGAGAGGAAAAAAAAAAAAAACGTGGTCAACGCAGTAATGATCCTTCTTTCTTGAAATTCCAGCCCTCTTGTTGGGAAGAGAGCCTTCGTTACAGAGTTTTCAGCCTGGTTGCTTAATTTATTCTTGTGACAAACCAGACTGACAAAATTCTCAAATCTTTTCAAACTAATACGCCTGTAATCTTGTTATTCTTTCCAATTAAAGACGTGTGAGAGCCAATTAGATTTGTTTGAAATACCATTAAGCATTTCTCATACTTGAAATTGAGGCACTTAGTCCCTTACAGTTTTGCATGTTTCCAGAGTAAATTGTTAAAACAATTTCCAAAACGCACATCTGCAATGCTGCATGATTGATTCACAGATTTGTCAAGTTGATTAGGCTATCAAGAGAAAAGGTTGTGCTGCATAAGTTGCAGTCTTGCCCATTATCCAAAAGAAAATATGTGGCAAAGCCTCCCAAAGAGGATATAAAGTTTTAACAGGGACTAAACAAGAAATGCAAGAAGTAATACCTGCTAATACATTAATTAATTGATTAGTTAATTAATAACTTTGGTGAGAACCGATTAAACCCAGATAGAAAGAGACAGAGAGGGAGAGAAAGGAGGGCAGAGATCCTCTTATGAGTTTTCTTCAGATATTTTATTTTGCTCAATTCATCTTTTCCCTTGTGAAGAAAAGCCTCCCCACAGCATGATGCTGCCAACACCATGCTTAGTAGCAGAATGTGCATTGTCCTTTACAGGTTCGCTCAGATGTATACTTCAGCTTCATTTGACCAGAGGATCTTCATGTGTCTCTTTCATATGACTTTCTTCTTCCCAGGACGGATTTATGAAGTGCTCGATTTGTGGTTGTCTTGACAACCGACTCTCCTGTGGATCTGTGCAGCTCCTCCAGAGTCACCACGCTCCTAATGGCTGATCTTTGCTCTTCTGTCCAACCGCCTGGTTTAGGTGGAAGATCATGTATTTGCAGCTGTTTGATACTCTTTTCATTTTTGGTTGGTAGATGAAGTGTTTCTCTGATAGATGTTTAAAATTTGGGATACTGTTTTATAACTTTAGTTTGCTTTAACAGATTTAACAGCACTTTCATTAATTGTGATGTGTTTTTTTTTTTTTCAATGTGAACTTCAGTCAGGCATTTTTGTCAGCATACATTTGTGTATGTACTCTGTACTGTTTCTGTACCGTTCTTGTTCTTTGTGTAATACTTTGCGCTTGAGGGTAAGGGATATTTTCTTTTCATACTAATGCTCCTGTACATGGTCCCTGTTCAACAAACTGAAAGATGAACAAACAAACTGTCTGCTGCTAACCTCTGAGGCCTTCAGAGAGAAGATATACCTGAGATTTGATTACAAACATGTTGACTATTTAGTAATTACATAACTTTGGAGGGCAGTGGGCTGCTCTGCCTTTTATTTGTGGAATCTGAATACAAATGCACAATTATCCACCACTTTGTATTAACGCCTTATACAATGTTATTAACCAGCTAATATTTGTGACAAAATGTGAATGCATATAGTTAATATTATCTCTCATACGAGGTGAAAATCAAGGAACTGTAGATGTGTATATTAATCTGGTCTCACCTGACAAAAGCATCTCCTTCATAATGTTTACTGTGTCTCCTAATGGCTTGTTGAAAACCTTGAATGAAAATTTTAATGGGTTTCTTCTTTGCAATTTTCACCAGAGGCCAGAACTCTATTTTATTTTGCTCAATTCTAACATAAGGGAAATGTGATTTTTCTTGCTGATAACAGAAACCTTTGCATTTATATTTTTATTTATTTGCTACAAAATATTTAGAAAATTACTTTGAGCCCCAGATGAATTTCTGGAGCTTTAAGTGACTAAAAACCAAAAATGACTATTTTTGAATTTACATGTGAAACGTCTTTGATAAATCCGACTTTTGTGTATTTTATTCAATTTTCTCGTTGGGTTTCATATTTATGTTAATAAATAATAGAGAAGAGTTGGTTGAAGTTCAGAACCGTGCAGAACATCATTAATTTCTTTGTCGAGTCTCGATGATGCAGTGGCATGAACTGGATTTTGGTGTTTCACAATCCTTTGGGTTTTGGGTCTATTTGTTTATTTTTTTTTGTGTGTTTGTGTTTTGATCATTTCCTTGTTTATTTATGATACAATATATAGATCTTGCCATATTAAGTTCAGTTCTCTGTGTTTACTACTGTCATTAGTTAATGCATTTGTGCTTAGTTTCGTAATTTATTCTTGCGTTTTGTTCCATTTGAATTTATTTTTCTTAGATTAAATCAAAGATGTACATCCTTGTTTGTACAAAATCTTGTAAAAAGGTTTACTGGATTTGTGGTTGTCTTGTCAACAGACTCTCCTGTGAACAAGGATGTACAAAACATTTGGTACATCCTTTGGTTTGTACATGCTTGTGAAGTAAAGAGTGGAGGAACGGAACAATTCAGCAAAGGAATAATGAAAAACCAGGAGCTTAAGTACTGGAAACTGACAAAGGAACAAGAAATGAAAACAGGTACAAACCTCAATCCTTTAGGAAAAGTCACTAAATAACTTCACTTTGGTATCTTTACTCTCCATGCGTTCTGTATTTTTGAAAAATGTTGGCTATATTAAATTGATGTTCTCTTTAGACAATGTATCATAGGCCAGTGTGTCAGTGTTTGTATCTCTTTCCTGTTCCTTGAGATCACAGCTGCTCAAAGCAGATCCAGACTTTGGTTCTGCTGGATTTTTCTTCCTGTTAAACGCGAATCGTTCCCCTCCAGTCGCCCTGTTCTTCCACAACCTTTTGGGATTTCAGTAAAACAAAAAGTGGAATCTCCTGACTGACTTGGATTGACCACAATTTCTTTGCAAGCACCATTGTACCACCTTGTTAATCTGACTGAGTTGTTTATACGCTGATAACATTAAATTGAGTAGTTGGGTTAGATGAAGTAATTTGAAAGCCCTGTAAGATTTCTTTTGTTGAAAAATGGTGACATGCAAATAAAATCATAAAAGAAGAAGTGGGTTACATCATGCATATGGTTGTGTAATTTAATCTCAATATAAATCCGGCTGTTCTGTGAATTGGTGTTAAACTTCTTTTCATTTTGAGCCAAATCAAGATCAAGAATGTCCTCAGATGTCATCACAGATGTCATCCCGCTTTATCAATGCGATGATAAAGCTACCTACAAACAAAATGTCAATAATATTAATAAGTGGCTATTTCTGCATTTGAAATGAAATATTCACCTTGACATAATCTGGTACTGGACAAAACTGTATAGTACCACATATACATAACTCTCATCTTGAAGGTTCGATTTCCAGCTTAGATGACAACAAAAGAAAATCTCTAGCTGGCCAGATTTATCCAAAAATTATTGGTGAACAAACAGCATCAGAAAGACCAAGTAGGCCAGCCGACAGGTTAAGGATGAATTTGCTCTGAGGAGATCTTACTGACTCAAGTGGAGGAGAGGTGAAGAGATCAAATGTGAAGGTGCAGTTTGAGGAATAATGGTGCTGCAAAACAACAGGTTTTCCACGGGCGAAACCACCTACCCACTAACTCATCAGCCCACCAAGAAAATGCCCAGTAGTCCCATATACCAGTCCACCCCTGCTCAAGAACCAGGGTTGGAAAACATTGACGTAGACCTCTAGTTCAGTTCTAAAAGGATGTAAAAAAACAAAAAGTCATGTTCTCATTTCCTCTTCATCTTATATTTAATAAATTCCCCAGCATCTTCTAACCTTCTTGAATACTTTGAACAAATGACGTTTCATGCAGTTTCGTCCTCATTCACTCCTAATTTCTACCGCTCAAAGTTAAATTTACCTTCTTGTTTGTCCTCGTCAAATAAGTACATTAAAAGCACGAAGCCGCATTGTTCCTTTTGTCTGCTTGAAACGATTCAGAACTCATTTCTGGCCTCGTGCACAAAGAGTCACTCTGGGACTTGAGGATATTTTCAGAATTACAAACAAGGGCCCATCTCTTTTGTGTGACCTCTCCTCACAGAAAACCATGTGTTTGTCACACACACTGGAAAACAAGCTTTACACAACAGGAGTGTGAAATCACCATGTTCCAAGACTGGGAGTGGTGGCGGGGTGGTTGGGCTCTCAGCGGACTAAAAGGAAAAAAAAAAAAGAAGAAATCTGTGCTCTCGGACAACATGAGGCACAAACAAAGGCTCCTGAATTAATGAGCAGACTCAGGTAACTTTGCTCTCATCTCTCCAGGAGTCGGCATTTCAAACTCAATGTACTGCTCAATTACAGACACGACAAACTGTCATATAACAATAAAATTATGTGATTTTATTAGAATCTTATACATATGCTCGTTAGACGCTATTGTTATTATATATACAATTTAAATTAAGCAGTCATTATTCTTAAACTGAAAAGCAACAATAACATTATTGATCATTTTGACATTAATAAAACATGTATATCACATTATTTGTGATAGGATATAGCTAAAAGCTATAGAGTTCATACATATTCAGTCTTCTACCTATAAGTATATGTTTTTACAGATTGTAGAAGTTCGTCATCAGTAATGTTTGATTTTGTACTTTGAGGACACTGCACTGCAAATAAAACACAGATAAATTAAGTAAATATTCTTTTTTTTTATCCCACAAACTAAACTACTTCAACACAAAAGGGAAATAATTTTGATTGCAAAGTTTTAACTTGATTACTAACTGAAATCATCCTTGTTTATAAAATGCATCTTTTGGTATACAAATGGGACAAATTTGATTGATTCAGATTATCAAGCAAAAGATAGAAAAACTATTTTTTTTTAGATAAAGTTGTTCTGTTATAGACTGGTGCATACATAATCCGAAATGAATTGAAAACCAGTCTACAATATTATCGATTGCCTAAAAATTAATTGCTATATATATAAATTTAGCATTAATCTTTTGCAAAATTAGCAAAAACTATGTAACCAAATTTTACAATAGCCCAAAGCTTAGAAGATTGTGTTTGCAACAAATAACTTTCAATTTACCTATTCCTGGGGAAATCATCAAATGTTTGGCCAATATTGTAATGTAAAAATTTGAATAATATTGTAGTAGGTTTTTGTTATTATAAAAAACATTTCCTATTTTATTAATTCTTGTTTCAACTATTAGAATTTCCACTTCCAAAATTCATCATTGTCCTTCTTTTAAATATATATTTATTTAGGTTTTTTTTCTTTAACTAAAATTGAAAAAAAATAAATAAATAAATAAAACTCATGAATATCACAGAGAAACGTGAAGTTGGATTTTTCAGCTCGATTAATGAGTAGCGACGTTACAAAATCTTGAATTTCTACATCAATCTACAAAATTGAAGCTTTCAGTGGTCAACGGTCCCATGGCGCCATCTGGCGTCAAGAATAGGGAACAACGACGCTGCTGCGTAACATCCGGTTAAACATGGCTGCGCCCTGACAAATGTCACACTCTCTTGTTAGGCAGAAAACATTTAGGTAATATTTGCAGGTCGATGAACAGTAGAGCGAAACATCGAAAGGAAAAGACAGTGACTATCATCTGTGGGTCATTCTCCGTCCTGAGAAGTTTCTCATTTCTTTATCTTACACTTCAAACTAGCTTAGCATCAACTGGACCGCAGTTTTGCGATTTTCAATGACATTTGCACAGTTTTCTTTCAGTTTAAGCCGAGGAAACTACATACTAATATAGTTATCTCAACATTTATGTCCGTTTAAGCGTGTCTGCAGGGTGTTTCATCATGGTGCATTTATGTGAGTATAAAATTAAATTTCCTTTTTGAATATAGAAGAAAGTTACGAAGGTACTGTGCAAAAGCTATAAACCAAGTCTTTATTTTGACATGTGCTAGTTTTTCGTCAAGCACCTGTCATATTTACATAATTTTACATAAAATCAGTAACATCTTACAGCTTTGATCAGTCAGTTGGTAATCTCCTTATCAAATAAATTTCTAAAATAACTCTGGGAATTCATAATTAAGACAAGAAACTAACATTCAGTAAGACAGAAAAAGCAGCAAATTTTCTGTTTTCATCATCTTGTTGGAGGATATTTGTCATTTGTTGCACGTGTTGAAGAGAAACGGTTGATTTTATCCTTTTATTTCTCATCTGTTACCTTTGAAGTAGTTAATCAGCAAATATGCATAGAAATTAGTATCAAAAGTTGTAGCTGTTGGCAAAAAAGAAAAAAAGAAAAAAGATGTGCATTATTTAATTTACACTGATCCAAATACATTTTCTACAAAAAATTATTTTTAAATAGAATCTAAACTCTAATTTGTTTGGATGAAAGTTATTTTTTATCAGTGGAAGTTTGCCATATCTCACTGATGTGATGAGTTCATTTCAGAAGAAGAAGAAGCAGCAGCATGTTTTCCTCTGATGGTTCTTTTTGTCCTGATGGCCTCATGCAGCGTCCCACCTTTTGAAGAAATACCACAACGGCTACGTCGTCATCCGGCTCGCCCTCGCAGGCCACAAACAAGCCAACCGACCCTTCTATCGCATCGTGGCGGCTCACAACAAGAGGTCAAGAGATGGTAAATACATCGAGCAGCTGGGCAGCTTCGACCCGCTTCCTAACATCTACAACGAGAAGCTTGTTGGTTTCAACTTCGACCGGATCAAGTACTGGATCGGCTGCGGTGCGCACCTGACCAAACCGGTGGCGAAACTTCTAGGTGTGTGCTCACTTTCTTTGACACGAATTGTAGCCTGTGACAGGATTACACAATTTTGTTCAGTTAACTCATGAGGAATTTTTTAATAACTCCTTACCTAACTTTTTAGCAGCACCTGCACCTTACAAACTGCTGTGAAGTTCTTTACTTTATTTTCTTCTTTTTGAGTTTTTTTTTTAATTTCTTTTCATATTTACCTCTCAAATATTTATGTGCATTCGACATTACCTGAAGCACCTTGATAATGTGCTTTGATTCAAAGATTTGTTGAAGGTCAAGGGAGAAACAAAGTTCAAAGTTCATCAGCGCAGATATGGATGAAACTAAATGCTTTATTTTCATGACTATAAATCATACTTTTAATACTTTGGCTGGTTATGCAAATTTAAGTCTTTTTTATTCCTCCTCATGTCACACTTTTTGACGTGTTAAATGTTAATTCATATTGACAGACATGAACCAGTGGATTAGGGTTTCTTGGTGTTATTGCCAAATACAAATGTACTCCATACTTGAGTCATTTTTATTTGTAAAATAAAAATAAAGTAAAGCTATGTATAATTTCCCTACTTTCACTTCTTTGAGGTTGGTCTAATTCATGAAGCACCCCTAAAATACTTTGCGGTTTGTACCTGGAACATGAGTAAATCCATAGAAAGTTTTAGTAGCATTAATATTTTTGCAAGGCACTGTGAATGAGCCGGGCTGTATCTGCTTCTGAAGTTTAAAAAACGTGTTTTCTTTCTCACGTCCACAGGGTTGTCTGGGTTTTTCCCCCTCCATCCCATGACGGTAACAGAGGCAGAGCGTCGAAGAGCTCAGGCCAAGCTGGCAGAAACTGCTGCAGGGACAGAGGACCCTCAGCAGGAGGAGCAGAAACAGGCTGACGTGTGATCGGATCAAAGGGAAGCTGCTGTTACTTTGAAAGAAAACTTAGAAATACACGTTTTCTCTTTCTTGGTGGACTGCTCAAAGCAACTGATCTAACGTCTTGAAGAACAAACTTCTTCAAAAGTGTCAACCAATCAAAATGCTGGAAAAAAAAAATCAACAGTTGATTGTGGATTCACAAAGGCGGTGTCTTTTGGTTCTTTTTTTTACTATTAAAAAAATGTGTGATAACTGCAAGGCTATGCATGTTTTTACTAAAAACTTTTTTCCCCCTTTTGAAATTCACTCAAAACCCCTTTGTCTCATACTATGTCTTTTTGGTTTATACATTGGAGCCATGTCAAAGTTTGTGTTTGTAGATGGAGTTTATGGCAAACACACAAGTCATTTTAAGAATCACTGAATCTTTTTAAGAATAAAAACTCCACCCTTCACTATTTTTCTGAGAGTTGAGACAACACTAAACTAGATTGCGATCACTGACAGAAGTGGCTGCTGAAGTCAGTTTACAGTCACAGTAAAATGTTGATTCACCTGCTATGAACTTTAAATGTTTACATAAAAGGTTTAACTTAAATTGCTTCTGGCAAAGACTAAATAAACGGGTAGAAGGTAAATTCTGCCGCCTCCTGAGCAGAAACCTAATTCATTATAATGTATTTATTTAAAAATTAAGAACAAAGCCAAAACTTGGAAACATTTAAAAAAAAATTAACTCTGCATGCATTCATAGCTTGTAGAGCTAATTCAAATAAGACCATTTTAACTGAGTGTTTCCTATTTTAGTTCTTTGGTATTCTCTGAATAAAGTAATGTCTCGTCATTGCAATGCTGAAGATTTTAGCTTATGAAGTAGAGTGAAGAAGTAGGGCCTCCAGATAGTTATCTATATTTATGTGAGCAGGGATAAGACATTAAACAATGTTGCATTTAAAAAATCTTATCTAAATAACCACTAGAGAAAAGCAAAATCAGTTCCTGGTTAAACAAAGAAACATCTGGAGTTTAACAGTACAGTAAGACTTAAATGCCATCAGTGAGGTTGTGTTTTGTGTTTTGCTTTTGGTGAGCCTTGCTTTCATCCTTTGCTTTCATAAGAAGAAGTTATAGTTGTGAGAAATGGTAGTGATTGAAAGCTAAAATTAGGAATGAAAACAGGTTTAGAGAAGTTGTGGACATTCAGTAATTTGAGTCTTACATTCTTCAATGGTGGCAAAATGTGCTTTGGTTTATAATTCATAAATTTATGAGGAGTTTTTTAAAGGTTGCCTTTAGTTAAACTTTATAAACCCTCCTTGAAACTAACTGTTCAACCAACTAAAATTAACCCAACGCTTTACCAGGAACCAGTTCGTCATAAGAGAAGAAGCTGCTGATAAACTGGCATAACTGGGAGTTAATGGCCGACTGCCAGGTTTAGGAATCTCAGTACATTCATGATTTCATGACTGCCTTTAGAACATGTGTGACAAAAGTCCGTTTGAGTCTCCATAATTGAGTTATAGCTTTAATAGTGTTGAATAATAGTCATTGTTAAACATTATTACAGTCAATAATGACACAGCTTAGAGAGAAAGCGAGGCTTCCTGTTGCGACATTTTAGCAATGATTTTCTAAAAAGCAAAGAGAGGCGTGGATGACTTTACCAAAACCTCTTCAGACGTCAGTCAAAGACCATCTTCACCTTGTCACAGCTCCTTTCTTTTTGTTGCTATTGATATAATTTATTACACTGACTGAGATCATTATGTTCAATAACCTATTTATGGAGCAGACGCTGAATTAAATAACTGTAATATGTTGAGTAAAATGTTATTTCAATAAAAGTCATGAAAACTTCCCTCTTGTTTCTGTATTGAAATTAAAAAAACAGAAAACAATTGCAAAAGTCAATAAATAAAATCTATATATTTGAGAGAAAGAAAATGTTTGCATCATATGGTAAAGCTTTGTTTCAATATTTTAAAATCTATTTTATTGTCTACCTGCTTTGGTTATAATTTTTACACAAATTCAACTTAAAGGTTTCAAACCAAGACCAGCTGTCAGTATCTAAGAACAACTGTGAAATAATATCCAAGTTAGTAGAAATTGACCCTGCACAGATTGCAAAGACATAAACTACAAGGATGAAGATACAAATACTGGCTGCTGTGATCTCATCCTGTTTACACAATAACATTTTTTAAATTTAATTTCAATCCCACCTAGATAAAAATCTCTTTTGCAAGAGAATCCTGGCCAAGACGGGCAGCGGCACACAGAGGTTACAGAACATTACAAATAATGTGTTTCTTTTTATCTATGAAGTCCCTCAAAGGCCAAAATACAAGTTGAGGTTCCTCTCTATTTAGTGACTCGTACATACAGATATGCAGGAATGTTGCTCTCTACGCTCCGTTGATTTTTTTTTTTTTAGGTTTGGCTGTGTCAGTTGGCCTCTTTTCCAAACTGTAACCCTATCTTGGGTTACAATTTGTACTAAAGAAACCATTTCATCCCATCCTTCTTTCGTTTTGTACCCATTTCCTTAGTCCATCTGCTATATGGCATTAGTTTTGGTGTAGTCAAGTATTTTCATAAATGGTGGAGTGAAATGGTTGTAAAATACTCAAACAATTGAGTTAAAAAGTTTGGATCCCACACTTTTTCCCTTTGTTTCTGATCCTTGTTTGGACCAGCTGACGGATATGATAGATTATAGACTGTGATGAAAGCACTGTAACTCCACAGTGAACTTTTGCTGTTCAGTGTTATTTATTGGGCTCATTCAGCAACACGTCCTTACAGAGAACTATGACTAGAACATAGACAATTACTTTTAATCTTTAGTTGTAGAAACTACTGCAATACTTTGAAAAGGATGAAAGTGTGAAGGGTTGAAATGGCCAGAACTCAATTGTCAAAATGTCCATGATGGTGCAGCATCGCAAAACCCCCCAATTCTTTCATCTTGCATCTTGTAGCTTTTCATCCATCCATTCTTTTTTATGTTATCTAAGGGGGCTCCTATCAGCTGGACCCATTGGTACACGGTCCTGGTGACAACTCTGAAATCTTGAGCTGTTACCTGTTATCAAAGTGGATGTTAAAATCAAAGTGGAAGTTTCTGGAGACATTCTAGTCAAATTCTATAGCAGTGTTTCCCAACCCTGGTCCTCAAGGCACACTGCCCCGCATGTTTTAGGTGTCTCCTTGCTTCAGCACAGGTGATTTCAATTAGGAGGTGTTTGCTGAACTGGAATCAGCTGAATGAGGTGTGTTGAAGCAGGGGAACATCTAAAACATGCAGGTCAGTGTGCCTTGAGGACCAGGTTTGGGAAACACTGTTCTATAGGAAGGATCCCCCTTTAGAAACATCCAGCAAGCAAAGAACCTCAACATTTGCATGTAAATGGGATTGGACCTATCTGCCCCCAAGTTGCAGCTGAAATTGAGAGTGAGAAAATGAGCATAATCCCCTCAAGAGTGAATGTGTAACAGAATATATAACTACATGGTCGCAAACAAGTCTAGGTGCCAGGAGCAGCAGGGGTATATAAAAAAAAACTTCCACATGTATAGATGTACACACATGCATACTAATAAGGGACCCAGAATGGAAGAATGAAGTAGAAAAGATTATTTATTACTTATCATACACAAGTAAATGTTCACAGTGTATATTATCAGAGTGTAAGGAATGCAGAGATTAAATTTACACTCAAAGAAAAAGTGTTATTTTTTTAGGTCCAAGAATATTTTCTCCTTGTTACCAATGAGAATCTATAGTCACAAAGACTGATCTGTAAATAGTGAAAGAGGTGAAACATAAATTCAGATGGAAGAAAGAGTAAATATATAAAGATTCTGAAAATTATGCTTACTGATGTACTTCTAAAAGGGAACAAGAGGGTGAAAAAACACACGGGGGACCAAATAAAAACTGACAAAACACATAATATTGTATAGGTGAGAGAAGAGTGTGACCCGAGCTTTCAGTTTGGGACCAAAATACATCAACAGATATTTTATACATGTTTCGTTTTGTACCAATTTCCTTAGTCCATCTGCTACATGACATTAATTTTGGTGTCGTCAAGTATTTTCATAAATGGTGGAGTTAAGGGGTTGTAAAATACTCAAAAAATTGAATTAAAAAGATTGGATCCCAAGGTTTTTCTCTTTATTTTGGTTCTGATGTGACAGAGTTTAAACTCTGATGTGTTGTAACTTCTCAGTGATCTCTTGCTGTTTAATGTTATTTATTTGGCTCAGGTAACAACATGTCCTTACAGAGGACGATGAGTAGAACATAGTAAAAATACTCTTAATCTTTAGCTGTAGAAACTCCTGCAATACTTTCCCTGGAAGATTTGAATTAATTCGTAGTTAGTGTGGAAACATTTTGTTGTGGCTGGGAGTTTCAGGCCTGAAGAAGATGAGGACGAAACTCCTGACAGCGTAAAAAATGAAAATGTGAAGGGTTGAAATGGCCAGAACTCAATTTTTGTCATGTATTTTGATGTGGGAATACATCTACACTAAAAAGTTTACTTAATCTATGCATTCCAGAGATTAACTTTAAAACATTATATTTGTATCACATGAGTTTTTAAGCTGTTTTTACTTGTGATAAAATTTCGGTAAAAGTATAATGTCTGTTTTAACAACAGCTTAGGAAATATTGACCTGGGGGGAAACTTTTTATCCTATCTTCACTTTACCTAATCAACCATTTAGTGTTTAAAACCAACAACAATTTAAATGCATTGATGAGCAAAACTAAGGGAGTAGACTTCAGTGAACTTCCATTTTAGATTTATTTAGACATGACAAAACCAGTATGTCATTTAAACATCTGAAGGAAGGGAAAGATTTCATAATGAATTGTATTTATTGTGTAGTTATTGGTAGTTTGCTTTTTTGAATTTTAATTTATTGCATAAGGGAGAGAGCATATTAATCAACAAGAATAGATTACTGACATTGTAAAACAAAATATGTATATACAAAAATAAATCAGTGATTGTTTCATACTATCACAAATCTGTAAGGAACTAAGTCGGAGGGAAATTTCCATTTGCCTTTTTGATCACATGCCAACTTTGTCCAATTTACTGAAAATGCACTTTTACATATATTTCTTTTTAAACTTGAGATAATGTCTGACAATGACATTGTAAAAACAATTATCTCTGAGACAAATAATGGGATAATAATGTACTTGTCCTCACACTTTTCACACCTTTTCAATCAAGTCCAGGGTGTGAGTGAGTGAGAGAACTACCCGGAAAACCTCTGCAGTGATATAATACAGAAAGAGTTTGCTCAGGGTGGGAACCAGATCAATAACAAACTATATTCACCAGCTACCATCACTAATAAAACAGAAGAGATCTAATACTTGGGTCAAATGTTTTATTGGCTTTCAGTCGCACCACAGATTCAAACTAAGCAGGTTTAAAGGAATTAGGGAATTGTCGCCTTCAAATCCAGTTTTCTGTACATCTACTGTGAAGCTGAGTGATATCAAGTGTCTTCAGGTGCTTTAGTGGTTTCTCTTGATCCGAATTCAGAGAGAAATGAAAAAGTGGCTTTACCTGGAATCATGGAACAAGAGGAGGAATATTTCCATCTTGTTGGTTGCTCTGACTAACTCTCATTATGCCTGTTGCTGGCACTGCAATATTTGCTCAAAAAGGAGGTGAGTGTGATTTCCTTTTATCATTGCTCATTTAAACAGATTACATTTGAATCACTGTGAAGTTGTACTTTTTTTATTGTCATTCAGGTTTGACAGCATACGTCTTAATTTTAGCAAACTTTCTGAAACAGTTGCAGTGAAAGCAAAATACCTAAAATATACCTATAGTGTTGACCATTTACTTACTTTCTCCTTTCTCTCTCAGTAGCTGTGTTGTTCCAAATTTGCTTTTAAAAAGAAAACTCATGCAAACTATAGATATTAAAAGTTTGAATCAATTACTGTCATGATTGATTACTACAGACAAAGCCACAGCTATGTGTGTGTGTTGTACTTTTTAATTTTCTGTTACTTCTAGCAGCCTCACAGCCTAACCAGTATTTAGTTTTAGTTTCCATGAAAACTCATGAAAGTACCAGAATTAACAGAGAATGTAAAAAAACTAATACTGGAAGTAAAATGATTGTCACGTTCTGTTAATAATTGGAGAAAGTGAATGGTCCACGTACAAACATTAAACAGAGACCAAATGTCCCAGAGATAAGAATAATATTCCATTCAACGATGGAGGAAGTGAATTTCATCTTGCGTGATCCTGGTTTTTAATCGTAAGTCTTATTAACCATAGCCGTAAATGGTTTAAATAAAAAAAAAAGAATTAAATAAATTATTCTGAAAGAAACAGGGGAAACTATTTTGTATTGAATTTTGTGTCATTGTATCTCAGTTGTTTGTGATATTGTTGTTTATTTTCTTTTCAACAAATAATAAGCCGGCAGTTTAAACTTATTTTCTGGTCTGTGGTCATTAATGCCCTTACACTTCTCCCTATTCCCGTAGCCGAACCTAGCACTGGTCCTATTAACTGTAAACACATCGTAAATGTTACAGGTGTACAGAAAATGGATGGATGGATGGATGGATGGATGGATGGATGGATGGATGGATGGATGGATGGATGGATGGATGGATGGATGGATGGAT
>NW_006799941.1:3165756-3168243 GCF_000485575.1 Poecilia formosa
TGGATGGATGGATGGATGGATGGATGGATGGATGGATGGATGGATGGATGGATGGATGGATGGTCTTTAAATTACTAGAATTTCCACATAACTTATTTTTGGTTGTTTGATGACATAAATTTATGATATGTATTATTTAAATGGACACAAGTGCACCAGGTGAGAGACTTAGTTAATTTAAGAATATTTAATGAAAAAACAAATAATCAAACTTACAAAAATGAACAAAAATCCAGGGAACAAAAAAAAAGCAAAACAAAGACAAACTGGAGACACGGGAAGATCACAAGGAAACCAGGGAGAAATGAGAAAAGTGACGAGATGAACCGGCAACTAGTGACTAACAATGAGGTTCTTAAATACTGGAAAGGTTATGAGCTTGTCAAAAGACCTGGGATGATCTATCGAGCCATTTTCTTACACCACTGTCCGTAGTGGGGTCAGGAGAGGTGCTGGTGCCTATCTCTAGCAAGAGGCGGGGTACACCCTGGATAGGTCACCAGCAACACAGAGACAGACAGGACAAAACAACCATGCATGCACACATCTATACCGGGTTTACAGAAATGAATTAACCTAACAGTCATGCTTTTGAACTTTGGGAGGAAGCCGGAGTACCCGGAGAGAACCAACACATGCATTGGGAGAACATGTAAACTCCATACAAAAAGACCCGGGGCTGGGAATTGAAGCCAGGACCTTCTTGCTGCAAGGCAACAGGGCTACCAAGTGCACCACTGTGCAGGACCTGGGCTGATGAGCAGGTGTGAGTGGGGGGAGTGGAAGCAGACTGTGAAGGGATAGAGAAAGTGGCAAAGGAAAGGGGGGTAGATTACACAAGGGGAAACAACCAAAATACAAACACAAAGGAGTAAGGAGACTAAAGGAACCTAATTAAAGTAGAACAAAGGAAAATAACTAGAAACAAGAAATAAACATAATTAGAATCACCATGAAGAACAGATGTGGAAAACAAGGCAGAATTAAATGGAAACAACTAAGGAACACCAAAAGAATCTGAGGATGATTCTGATAGAACAGCAACCTTGGAGGACGCCAATGGCGAAGCAGAAACCCAGGAGGATCGACTTTATTTTTCTGTCGTGCTATCATTGCTGCTCTCATGTATTTTTCAACCCAGGTGCTATCAGAACAGTTTAGAGCGGCACGATGGTCCAAGATGTGAGATTTTCTGCAGAGGTCCTGGTTTCTATGGAGCACAGTTTGGATCTCTGGCCCCGGCACTCCTGCTTTTGATTATCATAATCACCACTGTTGTCATCAGGTGGGTTATTGGTTGTCAATAATCAACCAATATAACTGGCAACTTCTAAATTAATGTTTGTTAATCATTTAAATATTTTTAGGAAAAGAAACAGTGGATCTGACTCAGCTCTATCTTTTGAAGAGGATTTATTTGATTTCTCCGAAAGAGGTAGCTGCTGCTGCTGTGTTGTTTTCTGTCATATTGATAAATCTATCTTAAATTATCCTTACTACAAAATTAAAAATAAAATAATTATATCATGCTTTTGTTTCTAGGGAATCGTAACTTTGGATTTCAAGGTACCTACAAGCCAATGGATTTTTAGAAAATATTTAAGAGAAACTGAGGTTTATCAAGTAACTTTGATTGATATTTTTGGGATATTATTTTTAAAATTGATATTAACAGTAGTCTAGATATATCAGTATTTATAATACTGGTGTACCTTCATGAAGTATTGTAATTATATTTACCATAATTAAGAACAAAAACACCCGTTGTGTTTCCTTGTTCCTCTTTTCTGGATCAGTGTTTCCACAGATCAAAGAGCAAAAAAGACTATTGATGTTTTTGAACAAACACTAAGATGTTTTATTTAATTAATATAATGTATTCCAAGTTTAGATTATTAAATCCTAATTTATACCTTTAGTTTTATGTTAAATAATCTGTCACTTATATTTAAAGTATCTGTAATTTTTCATTTTTATTTTGAGCTATGTATATTTTTATTCTATTTGGATTACTTTTTGATTTGTTATTTGTGAATTTACTTTTATTCTTCCTATTTGTGATTTTTGTTTTATGACTTTTCAGAAATAAGATTTTTGATATGTTTTTGTAATTTATAGTAGCCTCATCATCATCATCATCATCATCATCATCATCATCATACACAGGTGTGTTTCCTTCAATCATCTTTTTACTCTTCATTACTTTTCCATCTTTTATTGAACGTTTAGTCTTGGTTAGCTCATCACTTCTTTGTTTGGTTCTTATTGTCGCCTCTGGTGTACCTTGTATTGTACTTTCCATATTTTAATACCTTAAAAATGTATTTTAAGCCTTTTTTGAATTACTTTTTTTTTTTTATTTGCCGTATCATCCTTGAGCTGGAAATAAAAAAGTTGTTGCCATTTTTTTTATTGTGGACTAGGGGCACACAAAATCACCTCTAGGGCCACTAATGGCCCCCAGCCCACCCTTTGGGCACAACAGTA
>NW_006799941.1:3168253-3171272 GCF_000485575.1 Poecilia formosa
AAATCGATTTTCAATCAGTTTTTTTTTTTTTTTTTGCACCAAAGCGTTAATAATAATAAACACGTTTTATTATTATAAAACACAGCAAACTAATGGTGGTAGACTGCCGCACTGGATTAACTCGGGGAATCTCATCTGTCCGTGTATCAATCAACTGCTAACCTCTTCTTGGTTCTGTCACAATTATCGATTTTTTTAATTTTTATTATGCTCCAAACTTTGCGAGGACTGACCACCCAGCTCACCCGCTTCCTCATACACACAGAGCCAGCAGCGTCACCTTCCCATTCATACTTCATGATGTCACTCCCACATCGACACGCCCACCACCAGGTGTCAAAGCCGCTGCTCCTGTCATATCAATAATTACTTATTTCATTCATATTGCTCTTATAGAGCCTCAGTGAAAACGTGTTTATTATTATTAACGCTTTGGTGCAAAAAAAAACTGATTGAAAATCGATTTATTTACTGCTTGTTTAGTCTGTTAAGGCTCAGATGGAACGGCACAGAAAGCAGCCCTTTAAACCATTCAGACTACGAACACAATAGAGACGCAATCAGATGACTGATTGCCCGCGATAATAACTCAATAGTCCATGGAAAAACCTTATAAGCTTGTATTAAAGCAGAAAGTACGGCGGCCACCGTAAAAAAGGCTTACAGTATCAATGATGCCGCATGAACTGATCAGTAGATTATTGCGAGGGAACGCAAAACCTTTTGCGAGGGAACGCAAAAGTTTTGCGAGGGAACGCAAAAGTTTTGCGAGGGAACACAAAACTTTTTGCGAGGGAACGCAAAAGTTTTGCGAGGGAACACAAAACCTTTTGCGAGGGAACGCAAAAGAAAAAAAAAATCCATTTTATTGTGGACTAGGGGCACACAAAATCACCTCTAGGGCCATAAATGGCTCCTAGCCCACCCTTTGGACACAACAGTATCATACTCTAGGCCTGGTGCTCTGTGCAAAGTGTGTGGAAAAATTAAGGAGAACTCTCTCTTCAGTCCAAATGTTATTTTAAGCCTACATGTATAATCCACGTGATCCTCACCGTTTGTTTAGTCTTCTATTTTAAATTATTTGCTTTAAATTGTTCCTTGGTGTACCTTTCTTTTAACCTCCAGCAAAACCAGAATGCATTGAGGGATGAATACATGCTATAAGAATGAAGCTGTGAGCAGTTACTGTCAGTGACATCAGCTGCCACAGTTCATAACTAGATGAATAGTTTGAGTTCACCGCAGCAAACCTCAGTTCCAGAACTAGAGAGCGTGCCCGCTTCCTGAACCCGTTGCTGGCAGTCGGTTCAACAAGAGAGGAGCCTGATAAGTAAATCCTCTGTTCCCATTCTTCTTTCAGATAATCTCTAATCCAGAGGTAAGCCTGCAGTCTGTGAGTCCAATGCTCAAATTGAAGGTTGTGGAGCTGCTGGGTCTTTAAGATATGGCAGATTTTAGAGCTTGACAGGTGATCTGAGATCACTTTTGCTGTAGTGAAAGTAAATGAATGAACAGTTTTTCAATGATGATTTAGATAATTAGAGGCAGATTTAATCCAATAGACCCTGCTCAATGCTAAGGGACATAATCTGTTCAAATATATCTCTGGCTTAGTAGCACCGGAGGTGAAGGTTCCCGCCATCCAGAGAAATTTATTAATAGCATTTCTCCTATAACCTATCCAGTATAAATGTGTCCTCTTCTTTTGGAAAAGGTCTTAAAGGAAAGACCTGCTTCTTTCGCTGAACATGTATTTTTACTATTTTAAGATCTGGGGTTGATGTATTTGTATTTATATTTTAAATATAAATACAAACTTCCCAAGTGGAATTTTCTTGTGGAATATTTACAAAACCTATTAATGAATGGGTGGATTTTCTGCAAATAATTTGAAATCATGTCCATGGGATAATTTGTAAGTAGTGAACCACGAGTGGTGGGGGTCCGCTGTGTTTAGAAACGCTCTGGTCAGAAGACGATTTGTACTTTTGAGAATGTTAAAATATAACTGTCTCCTGTCACTAGATGGCAGAAATGTATTTTACTGAGTACAGGGAGACATTAAGAGGGAGAGTAACTGACAACATTTATTTAATTTTTAATAGGATTTAATGTAAACCAGTGATTTGAAAGCACTCTAAGTTCGAAGCAACAATCAGTCTGAGCTCTTGTAAATCTGAACTAAAAACGTTTCTGCTTCCTGATTTCAGAAAAAAAAACTATTTTGTCATTTAGCTAGTAACTCTCTGGCTCAGTGTTATGTTTTTGTTTTTGAGGGGGTGAATTGCATTGTTTGTTTTCTTTTTTACAGACTCATTTGTTTTCTCTTGTTTTTTTTATTATTTGTCTTTTAACACCAACCTGTCAGTGGAACTAGGGATGGAAATTAACCCCCTGGACCATAATCTCACGTTTTTGCATGCAAATTTTCCAAATCATCTATTGTCCTTTAAAAAAAAATAAATAAATAAACTGAACTAAACTGAGCTGAACTTTATCTAAGACCCATTTAAGCTTGACTAGAGAGTTCTGGTTTATGAAAACACTAAATGAGCTTTGTCTCCATCTAGTGTTCACACACTGGAAACATATTGACTAGTTTATTTACCTTCAGTTTATATGTCTTTTTTCATATGGCGCCCTGACTTGAATAAATTTTAACCACCAGCACTTCATGTTGGGTTAAATATTCAACACTCTGTCTCCCTCCCACAGCAAATGATAAGAAAGATACAAGCAAACAATAAGAGGTATTCATCTGGATTTCTGAGTTATGCACATGGTTCAGGTTAGATGTTATCTACAAGAGTGTAAATAGACTCTACTTTATTCTTTTTGTTGTGGGAATAATATTTAATATATATGTGGTTATTTCACCTACATTTCAATTCCCTATAGATCATTATTTCTCATCAATTAGCTTTTTGTTCTTTCTTTTTTTTTATGTAATTTTCCTGGATTATTATAAAATTCCCCAACTAAATTGGGGGAAATGCTTACGGAGCCCCTAAGGGGA